>NC_142939.1:25953982-25961482 GCF_046866305.1 Octopus bimaculoides
ATAGATGACTGTATAGGAGCCATCTCCCTCTCCCGCGAACAGCTCTGCCTTTTCATCTCCTTCCTCTCTAACTTCCACCCTGCTCTTGACTTTACTTCTACCATCTCTGACACCTCTGTCAACTTCCTCGACATCTCTCTTTCCATAAAACCACACACACACACACACACACACACACATACGCACACACACGTTCTGTTATCACACACACACTCGCAGACTTTCGCACACGCACAGATATTCATCTCCCTTTTTCACTCTCCTGTCTTAGAAAGAACTTTTCCCCCACCACACCCTCTTCCGGTCTTTTCATCATGTAACCTCGTGGGCATCGGTACCATTTTCCTCTTTCTCCGTTCTTCCATTCTCCGAACTTTCCATCTTTCCGACGAAGGGCTACGCCCGAAACGTCATGCACTCTCTCTTTCCTTTCCTGAGCGTCCAATAATACTATCCATATCACGTCCTCACGTTGTTGTCTTTTTGTTTTTTTGTTATTGTTTTTTTTAACTATATATATATATATATATATATATATATGTATATATATATATATATATATGTATATATATATATATATATATATACATACATATACACGAGGTGCGATGAGCAAATCGTTGCCATTATGTTTTTAATTTCGCACATGTGCACTCTTTGTTTTTGATTTTGTCAACTACACAGTATAGTAGGTTCAGTTGGGTACCGTCTGTAAGAAAAGTAGCACAAAATCTCTGACGGTAATTTGTAAACGGCATGCAGTACTGCTTGACATTCGTGCCGGAAGCTCCACTAGGAATATTTGAGAGTGTTTGCGTGTCAACTGAGGATAGCGCAGATGATTCGGAAAGAATTAGATGAGTCTATTGGTCATTACTAATGTGTTTGGAGTGATCACAAGTAATGTCAACGTTGTACGTCCATTAATCTTCCTACACCGTCACGCACTCAACATGGAGTCCTACATCAAGTGCCTGGAGGAGGGAGCTCTGCCATGGGTCAAGAGTTTGGCTGCGGGAAGAACCTGTCTGCCAACAGGACTCTGCACCATCTCAGACAAGCAGGAGAATCCCAGTCACGCCAGTCAGGCAATTTCTGCGATCGCATCACTCCTAACATCTGGCCACATATCTCCGCAGACTGCATTTACTCACTTAAACAAGGAGACCCTCCAGAAGAACTGCAGGAAATTCCGAAGTCGTCTGGGGTCCGCAGTCGAAGCGAATGGCGATTTTATTGAATAAATTTGCTCTTTTGTAATTGAAGATATTATTTGTAAATATATCTGTTATATGTTTTAATAAATATATCTGATAAAATGAGATGTAAGAGTCATTTTCCTTCTTGCGTAATTTAGACAAGAGTTTAATCACCACACACTGTATATATGTATATATACATCTATACACACACACACACACACACATATATATATATATATATATATATATATATATATATATATATATATATATATAGTAACATTTAGAGAATTAACATTGCTTATATATATATATATATATATATATATACATATATATATATGTTTGTGTGTGTGTGTGTATGTGTGTGTGTCTGTGTGTGTGCGTGTGTGTGTGCAGGCGCAGGCGTGGCTGCATGGTAAGAAACTTGGTTCCCGATCACATGCTTCTGGGTTCTTAGTCTCAATGCGTAGCAACTTGGGAAGGTGTCTTCTACTACAGCCTCGGGCCGACCACAGCCTTGTGAGTAAATTTGGTAGACAGAAACTGAAAGAAGCTCGTCGTGTATATACATGTATATATATTGGTGGGTGTGTATTTGTATCTATATTTGACCCACGCCCCTATTTTCACTTGACAAGCGATATTGGTGTGTTTATGCCCCCGTTTGTGTTTATAGTTCGGCAAAGAAGACCGATAGAACAAGTATCATACTTACCAAGAATAAATCCTGGGCTTGATTTATTTGAATACATGCGATGCTCCAGTATGGTCGCAGTCAAATGACTGAAACGTGTAAAAGAGTAAAAGAATATATATACATATAGACAGACAGACAGACAGATAGATAGACAGACAGACAGACATACAGACAGACAGATAGATAGATAGATAGATAGATAGATAGATAGATAGATAGATAGATACATGTATGACTCGAACATATACTCATGTACATATAATATATTTTTGTATAGGCTGTGCTCCAGTATGTCCGCTGCCAAATGACTGAAAGAATACTTTTATTCGGTATGCTCTATTGAGGAAGAGCAAAGGCCCCAACACTGCTTCTGGAAGTCCGATAAATACTAACCTGCGGAAAGATATGACGTCTTTACACCATGTACCATAAGAGACTACTTTTTCACCACGGTGACTGTAGTGAATTTGTAGTTAGAAGATAATATGTGTCACAAACATATTCAAATTAAACGAATTTTTTTTTACATATATATATATAGATATATCTGTGCGTGTGCTTATATATACATATATACGTGTGTTTGTGTGTGTTTAGGTAGAGGTGTATCAATACACGTCTAATGAAGTTCAGTATATGACTGGTTCTCGAGAGTTACGTAAAATGACGCGTTATACTGACAATTATAGTGCATTAGCGCACACACATACGCACATTTTTTTGTGTTTATGATTTTGTATTAGCTTACAAAAGTACTTTGGGCGATCGACTTTATGTTCGGCAGCATTACTCAGGCGACCAAGAGACTATCATATGTGTGTGTGGTCAAATACTTGCGAGTGCATGCACGTGTACACACACACACACACACACACACACACACACACACACACTCACACATACACCGGTGTATATATATATATATATATATATATATATATATATATATATATACGCATCCATACACACACACACACATATATATATATATTTCTATAGTTATACACACACATATATATATATACACAGATACAAAATTATATGTTTATGTGGTGCGTATAAACATTTTCTATAAATTTATGGGATTGGAGAAACACCTGCGTATATTTGAAGACGTTTATGTCAAAAAATACAAAGAAATACTTTTTCCCGTTAAAAAAAAAAAAAGAAGCATATTTGCCAACTCTGCTATCATACGTGTATCACACCTTGTTTTATTGTTGAAAATAATCTGTTTCTATGGCAGAAAAGGAGTAAAAATGTCAAAAATAAAAAGAGAAGTGAAAGGGGAAAATATACAAAGATGCCATTATTTTATACAGAAAAATTTGACAAGAATAAATGAAGAGAAAAGGATAGAATAAAAGTTTGAAAGAAAATGGAGTAGAAAAGTAAAGGCAAAAAAAGTCAAGCATGATAATTGAGAGCATTAAATGTAAGATTGTAAAACAAGGAAATGTGAAAAAAAAAAGATGGAAAAGTACCTGGAAAAGAAAGAAAGAGAGAAATTTAAATGGAAAGGAAATATAATGGCGACGATGAAAATATGCAAATCTATGAAGATAGAGAGATGAGTGAAACAAATAAAGATAGAAAAAGAGACAGGAAATATTTAAGTAACAGAGACTAAAAGAGAACATGAAAACAAGATAGATTACTAATATAAAAAATGGAAGGGATTGAAATAAATATTAAAAAGAATATGTAAGAATGAATAATGAAAAAAATAAGGAAGAAACTAAAATGAATGAGTTTTCAGAACGAATGAAATGACAAAGACAGGGAACTAAATGACGTGTGTAATAAAATAGGGAGAAAATATAAAATATATTGTGTATAGAATAACATTATTGAATGTGAAGGTATAAAAATACATTGTGAAAGAGAAAGATAGAAAAAAGAAAAAGATACGAAAGAATCAGTTCTTGTGCCTCGCAACTTAATGTTTCCCCCTACATTCCACACCAACCGACACACACCACTTCTATGCATATGACTCCATCATTTAATTCCCTCTAACCTTCCGTACCGAAAAATCATCACATGCAATCTCGATGCTTCAAGCCAATCTGTGCTGACACCATGAACAATAACCTCGAAAACATCCTCTAGAGAGGTCACGACAACCTTGTATCTATCAATACGTTTTTGACACTAACAGAGAAAACATTATCCCCCCCCCCCACCACCACCACCACCTCGAAATACAAAACAGAAAAAAATGCTATCAGCTAGAAACCTCAGGTCTGCAACAAAAAACTTGAACACATTCCCATTCAAGATATTTCAAGTCGAACTTACTTCCACAACGTAGGCAAAACTATGTAAAAAAAAAAAACAAAAACAGAAAAGAAGTATTTTCTTTTCAGGCTTCAAAACATCTTCATCCTATCATCTAATTACTCTCCACATAACTCAAGCGATGGCGATCTACTCCTATAATTGGGACGGCGCTTCTGCTACGGAAATAAATATTCTATACCTTATCCAAAGACAGACTTAAAGCTATTATCTTCAGGCTGCCTTTACTTCAGTAGCAATAAACAAATCCTCTGAGTTATCTGCTCTTTTGTGAGACCCACTGAAACACCCACGGGTCACTCAAACCTACAGCCACCTACAATGTGACTACGCCACAGTCACCGTACAAACGACCATCCCATCGAGTTCTTCCATCTCCGAATGTCGGTCCACTGATTTTCCCTGCCTACGTATATATCCACCAACACCACCGCCCATATTTCTCACTTTTAAACTGTTCAAAAGAAATATTAATCATGACGACCACTTCGGTCTCGGAGTGCCTGTGTATAATGTGTTCACATTTCCTACCTCATACCAAACCAGTGAAAAATATGGAAAAGGAAAAAAATGAAAAAAAAAAGAAAAAAAACAGAGAAAAACCAAACAAATAATGAAGGAAAGAAAATGAGAAAAAAAAAGAATAAAATTAAGAATTGCAGAATGGTCGAAAGCATGAAAAAGATATAGAAAGATGAAAATGTACAGAAAAAATATCAAAGAAGTACAAGACTATTGATAAAGTGAGCTAAAAAATTTGTAAATGGGGTATAAATGCATGAATTAAGAAATAGACTGTATGAAGGAATAAATGATGAAGCAAGGAAGGACATATTGAAAGGCAGAAGAAGATGGAATACGAGAATTCTGAATAGAAAGAAGGGAAAAGAATAAGAAGACAGGAAAAAAAACATGCATAAGATCAAGTGCCAGATTATTGATAGAAAGGTAAGAAAAATAAGAGCAAAAGGAATTATGGAGTAAAAGAATATTGAATAGAAAGAATGAAAAAATACGCGAAAGGAAAAATAAAAAACGATAAAAAGATGCAATTATATGAATACTAAATCAAAGAAAAAAATGCCGAGAGTAGACTCCCTATGGAAGAAGGAAAAGACGAAATATCGAAAGTCAAAGAAAAGCAATAAACTCTGGAGCGCCATTTTCATGCAAATAAAATGTTCTCCGTTGATGGTTCAGTGAAGTGTGCAAGGAGGGACGGAGTGATGTGTGTAAGGAGGGACGACGGAGTGATGTGTTGTTGCAAGTTGGTCTGCTTCAAACAATAGGGACTGACGTTAAAGAACCGACTAATCAAAGGCTACCGCAACTGATGCAGCATTCACAGCAACCGATGATGTTACCTTCATTTTCTATTAATTATACCAACAGAGCAAAGGAGGTGGATTGGTAGAAACGCGATTGTAAACAGTCCATGAAGAAGCCATGTTTAGTAATATCAGTTAACATTCAGAGTTCAAATTCCACTACGGTAAATGTTGGTTGTCGTCTTCTGGAAAGAAAAAAAGCAACTACCAGTCAGATACCAGTTCCTATAATCGACCGTTCTTTCCTTCAAATCATGTATAGCCTTTAGCCATTTTAGAAATCAATAATTATCCAAGCTGTGCAGTTAACATGAAAGAACAATAATAGTGTGTTTGTAATATTCATTTTTGTCCACCTACATTCTGAGCTCATGTGCTACTACGGTCGGTGGAAATAACAGGGGTAGAGAGGAGGAAGGGATGAGAGAGAGGAGAGGGAGAGGAGATAGAGGACTGAGAGAGGAGAGAAAAAGAGAGACATTAAAGGAAAGAAAGACAGAAACAAAACGATCAAACAGCAAATAGAAGTAGGGAGTAAAAAGAAAAGAAACTAAAAGGATCAAAGAGGTTATGAAAAATATATTTAGAATAGTTAAAAGAATGAACTGAAAAGTACTAGAAAGAGTTTTATTGAAGAAACTAATTGATAAAATATGTCCTATTCATGTCACAGTGAGAAAACAATTATCTCAATACGTATAGAATAGTCGTGCAATCTTTGAAATATACAGGGCAGCTGGTGTATTACATAATACACTACAATACAGTCAAAATAACAAGATAATGTTTTTATTTATAAAATTATGTCGCTTGAGGGGTCTTAAAGTGGCAAAAATGATACTGTCACGAAAAAAAAATAGAGGATCAGGTTCATTATTATTTTAGCAGCATTACATTCTGGGTTCTGATCCTGTCATGCTCAATGTTGTTTTTGCCTATTACATAGTGACTTCGTATAAGATAATACAGGAGAAATGAACTGCTATTATAATTCTGTAAACAGCGAAACATCTTCCACGATCTTAACTGCACCTTTAGCCTCTTTATCAAAAAGAAAGGCACCACCTCTGTCCCTTACCACGCTACTAAAAATAAAAGAAAAACTTGGAGGAGGGCATGGGATCTTCACGAAATGGCAGCACCTGTGTCCTGAAAATATCTGACTAGCATTTTGAAATAAGAGCAACAATCCTGAAAAATAAATAAATTAATTAATGAATTAGAAGATTAGGCATTTTTTAAAGCCTGGCTCGGTGCTGCTTATTTAGATTCATACAATGCTGGCACACGAAGAGCTAGTAGCATCTATGCATGACATTCGTATTTAATATCACTACGCATCCAAAGTATTTGGAGCGATATTGATTTTGTTTTTCCCTATAGATTCATAGAATAATTTTCCAATGGAGAGACAGTATTGGCATACTTAATTGTTAATACATTATAGATAATATTGTTAAATCAAATAAATAGAAAAACGACCGACTATATTGTACATGTAAATCATGACTTTTTTGTTCAATGATCGGATTATCCTACTAAACCGTTGACATCGTTACAAATCTTCACCATGGTGTGTGAATGGTGAATAGATATCCTGATATAATACGAAAAAGACGTTTTAAATAAGACGGATAACCTGGACAAGTTTTCACCAGCCTTTCATCAGACCTTCTAATAGTATTTTAATAGTATTCATCAGACTTGTTAAGTATTTTGAATCGAGCATGAATGATTTTTGGTAATTCAAACTCCAATTGTCTTTTTGGGTATACACGTCGTGGTGGATCTCTTATTCTGTGAGCTACACATGAAATAAGCATCAGAAGCACTCGAGGTGCGGAGACTCTGCCTTACCACCAACAATGGCAATTTCATGGAAATCATCAATGACCTGCTATATCTGAAGTAAACTGTGGCAACGATTTCATGATCTGTCTCCTTATAAATGGTGCTGCTCTTGCTGCCT
>NC_142939.1:25973982-25993982 GCF_046866305.1 Octopus bimaculoides
TATATATATATATATATATATATATATATATATATATATATATATATATATATATATATATATATATATATATATATATATATATATATATATATATATATATATATATATATATATATATATATATATATATATATATATATATATATATATATATATATATATATATATATATATATATATATATATATATATATATATATATATATATATATATATATATATATATATATATATATATATATATATACACACACACACACACATATAAATATACATGTGTGTGCGTGTGCGCTCCTGTGTGAATGAATTTCATTGAATAATCATATAAGGAAATTAATGGTAGCTACCAGACCCGATTGCACCGAACTAAAATGTAAGTCAATTCTGTATCTCGCATATCTAAATGTTTCTTGTCCACATTCGACTTTCTTACTCATCATTGTCATCATATGACTGTATTGAACATGTGGAGGAATTATATATATATAAAAAGACTTCTTGGAAATTCTGGCATTTTATAAGAGTATAACATTTTCACTTTTGATCTGTTGGAAATATAGAACGGCTACAAAAGAAGAAAATTGGTACAATGGAACACTTTAAAGTTACGAGAGTGAAGATGTAAAAATATAATAAAGTGAAATGAATAAGACAAAAATGTTCTGTATATATGCAACGAATAAAGTGAAAACTAGAATGTAACTGCTTTGGGAAAAAAATGTTTTACATAAAACTATATAGCAGGAAATTTTATAAAACAGAGAAAATATAAATTGAATTCTAAAATATATTAACGAAAAGTTGGAAAGCAAAGCTAATACCTACCTTGCATGACTAAAAAGGTAGGATGTCCGCCATAGTGAAATGTCTCAAAAACATTGAACTAAAAGCAGAAAAATGTAATTTTCGCTCCGCAATATCAATGCCTGGAGATGAAACAATAAGAAAACGCTAACATCAAGTGCACTCGTACTAAATCTTTTACGTCATCGAATTGTCGTCCACAATATCCAGACTGGGAAGTAGATCTAGGCAAAACATCAAGCAGGAATTTGACTAATGTGACAAGCTGGCAGGAAATGCATAGAAGCATTTCGTCCGGCCTTACTGTCTGAGTTCAAATTCCGTCGAGGCTTACTTTGCTTTTCGTTCTTCGGGGGTCGAGTACTAGTTTCGTTGTAATCATCTTAATGCCTTCCTCGAAACTTCCTGGTCTTGTTCGAAAACTTTAAAATCGATATAGGCGCAAGCGTGCCTATGTGGTAAGAAGCTTGCTCCACAGCCACATGCTTCCGGGTTCAGTCCCACTCCATAGCACCTTAGGCAAGTGTCTTTTACTAAAGCCTCGGGACCGACCAAAGACCTGTAATTTAATTTGGTTAACAGAAACTGAAAGAAGTCCATCGTATATATATGTGTGTGTATGTGCGTGTAGTTATGTTTGTGTTTTTGTCTGTGTTTGCCCCACCACTACCACCATCACCATCACTTGACAACCGATGTTGGTGTGTTTACATCCTCCTTACATTGCGATTAGCAAAAAGAAACTCATAGAATATGTACTTGCCTCACAAAGAATAAGTCCTGGCGTCGATTTCTTTGACTGAAAACATTTAAGGTGGTGCTCTAGCATGGCCACAGTGAAATTATTGAAACAACTACAAGAATGAAAGTTTAAAAGCAAGAACATTTTCAAGGACTGAAGCGATAATCTCTGTACTATGATAGACAAGTTCCAGTCGAACCGAAATGAAATATCACCGCAAAAGAGATGAAGGAATTAATGAAATACGTGGATGTTGAAATGAAATGAAGTGGCTGTTTGTGAGTAAATGAAAATTGTTAATAATTATATTTGTGCACAATGTATGAGAGGAAAAACGAAAGGAAATTATTAAAAAGATACGTATCAATACTCAGCCCTTTACATGTCCTTCCTTAATAGCCCTAGTAAACATAGTCCTTAGCGAATGCCAGACAGTCTTGAATCAATGATACAATCTGAACATTATACAAACCATAGATTTATAAAAAAAATAGGTATATTTTTTTCCATTAAAACTCTTAAAAGATTCAAAAACAAAAGGATTTGTCAGTCAAATTCAACAACGTTCTCTTTGTAATGCACGCAAATCGTCATCTTACACTAAAATATCCTAACGTCACTGCTCGAGAAACAAGGAAAATGCAGGTCTCTTACGACACTTTTTGGTGTTTTTCGCTCATTAAACACTCACAACGCCCAGTCTTATGACACTTATATTACTTTAAAATTTTGTCACAAGACCAGCAATTTCAATGACGGAGGGGGAGGGAATCAATTTGATCGACCATAGTACCCCACAAGTACTTATTTTTATAAACCACTAAAGGACGAAGTACGTAAAGACGGACGAAATACCGCTGAGCATTTCGTCCGGCGTACGAACGATTCTGCCCGGTCACCGCCTTCAAACTTTCTAAATAATATAATAACGCAGGGATACGAAGTCACAGTCGCTCCACCACGATTTTGAGAGCCAACAAAAATAACCGAAACGAAAAGTATCAATATATGTACACCTGTACTACTACTACTACTACTACTACTACTACTACTACTACTACCACCACCACCACCATCACCACTACTACTACTACTACTACTACTATTACTACTACGACTAGTAGTAGTAGTAGTAGTAGTAGTAGTAGTAGTAGTAGTAGTAGTAGTAGTAGTTGTAGTAGTAGTAGCAGCAGCTATGGTTCTGTCAAAAATCATTGTAACTGTAATACGATCGTTTGGTCGGGGCGATGAAGTGAATCATCAGTGGTGGAGTAATAAATAAACCCGACTGTGGGTATTGATTAGATCTTACTCACGTTCCTAAATATATGCATGTGTGTGTGTGTGTGTGTGTGTGTGTGTGTGTGTGTGGCTGTGTACCCCTATATGCATATATTGTGTATGATTTTATTGTTTTATTCTCTTATTTGTTTTCAGTCATTTGACTTCGACCCTGCTGGAGCACCACCTTGAAGGGTTTTAGTCGAACAAATCGACCCCAGGACATTTTTTAAAGCCTATTACTTATGTTATCGTTTTCTTTCGCCGAACCACTAAGTTAGAGTGACGTAAGCACAAACATCGGTTGTTAGGTGATGATGTGGGGACAAACAGAAACACAAAGATACACACACACATACAGATAGACATATATATATATATATATATATATATATATATATATATATATATATATATATATATATATATATATATATATATATATATATATATATATATATATATATATATATATATATACATGTGTGTGTGTGTATGCAACCACTTTATTTCATTTTCCGCCTACCAAATCTACTCACACGGCTTTGGTCAGACTGAAGTTTAGTAGAAGACAGATGCACAAAGTACCACGCAGTGGGACTGAACTCGGGATCACACACCCACGCCTATACACACACACACACACACACACACACACATACACACACACACACACATATATATATATATATATATATATATATATATATATATATATATATTTATATTCTCACATATCTCTTTCGTGCGCGCACACACTTATACATCGTTGGACAAACCTCTCACAACAAAACATTTGACATTTTATTTATTTTGCTTTATAACTATTATTATTCATTTTGTTCTCCGTGTACAAGTATGTATATATTCAACGTTATTTTATTCTATTGAAATTTAGGGAAAAAATGAAACATGCCTTTAACATTCAAGGTGCAGATTGAACTTATTTCGAGCGTGCCATTTTTGCCCACCTTGTATCTGTGTGTGTATGTGCGTGTTTGTGTGCACCTTATGCAAAGATCTATGTATAAACAACATGCATGTGTTTATAAACATGACTTTTGTTCCTGTGAGTTGTAAAAAAAGGACTGATGTAATAAATAGTACTCTGATTCGAAACAAATTGCTCATATGTTGCTGTGTCATAAAGAGAGCAGAAAATAGTGTGATTAATGTGTGTACATTTTTAGATGTAATATTTACTATCCTGTTTAAGGAACACTGTGTATATTGCGTGAACGCAAAAAGGTGACTAACAGGTGTGTATTCGTAAACAAGTATTTATATATGCATCAGTGAGTGCATATATAGCTTTATGAATGGATGAGCGTACGAATATAGAGTGTGGGTACGTATGTATTCGTGAATTTGTGCATGTTTGTGTGTGTGTTTGAGTGGGAATAGGACTGTATTTCATTTAAGTGTGAGTTTACACATGCGCATATACTATGCATCACGTATATATAAACGCACAAATACGTCATATGCTAAACTCGACATCGAAAACCGGTAGCTCCCTCTCTGTCTGTCTCTCTTTCTCTTCCCTCGACTTCTTTCTCTCTCTCTCACTCTCTCTCTCTCTCTCTCTCTCTCTCTCTATATATATATATATATATATATATATATATATATATATATATACATGCATTCATAATACAAGGATGTGTGTGTATGTGTGTGTGTGTGTATGTGTGTGTGTGTGTATGTGTGTGTGTGTGCATTTGTCTGCGTATGTTTCTACCTAAAGAAACATGATTCATCAATATCGATCTTCGTTTGGGATTGTTCACCTTTCATAAATATACTTCTATGTTATTTTTATAGCATTTTATTACTAATACCTACATCCAGGTAACCGATGTATTTCTTCTCTTTGTTTTTAAACAAGGAAATTAGCTAATGTCCGTCTAGTCACAATTAGTCACACCTTTTCCCAATATACCTCACCTTAACAAATCATACCTTGCCTATAAGGATGTTTACAAGTTATGTAATACTAACAGAATAGACTCATTTACCTATCATAGTTCTTATTGCTCATCGATCTATTTCATCGCGGAACACAATATATTCATTCGATATACTTCTATTTGAAATGTAACGAAACATACAGCATGTTCATTTGATGTATTGAAGTCCTTACATAGGCGGAGAAGGAGGTAAATGACAAAGGGTGATTTAATAGACGCTAATTCATGGTATTGCATTCAGAATGATGAAAGCACTTTACGGTGATTCCGGGTCGTAAACAGTAAGCTCCATAAAGTTGCCATACAGACGCACAATTTGTGAGGGACACTTTCATTAATAAATCTTATTTTAAACAGGATTTGAAGGAGTTTCTAAGGTGGAGAGCTAGCAAAAACGTTAGCACGCCATACGAAATGCTTAGCGGTATTTCGTCCGTCGCTTCTTTCTGAATTCAGATTCCTCTGTGGTCAACTTTTCCTTGAATTCTTTCGGGGTAGATAAATTAAGTACCAGATGAGTATTGGGGTCGATGTGATCGACTGTCCCCCTCCCCACAAAATCCAGGCCGTGTGCCTACAGTAGAAACAATTATATTTTATTGGAACGGTGAGCTGGCAGAAACGTTAGCATGTCGGGCGAAATGCTTAACGGTATTTCGTCTGTCTTTATGTTCTCAGTTCAAATTCCGCCGGTGTCGACTTTGCCATTCATCCTTTCGGGGTTAATAAATTAAGTACCAGTTGCGTACTGGGGTGGATCTAATTGACTGACCCCTTCCTCCAAAATTTCAGGCCTTTCTGCTTAGAGTAGAAAAAAATTATTCTTATCATCCTTTCGGGGTCGATCTAATCGACTGCCCACCTCCCCAAATATTTCGAGCCTTGTGCCTGGAGTAGAAGAGGGTATTTTGAGTTTCGTTTCATCAATACCCCAGCTCGGAAAAGTAGCAACTTTTAGAGGGGAAGATTTGCTCCATAACTGCGAAACCTTTAAATCATTCATATTTTATCTACCATGAAGTGGAGAAAGACAACCTTATCTTCAGCGGGATTGGACCTCAGAACATAAAGACTGAACGAACTACAACGAGGCAGTTCTTTCTGACGCCCTAACGTATGTGCCGTTCCTTCGCTCGCCAATAATTCTTCCTTTTAAGGTGTCGAGCTGGCAAAATCGTTAGCACGCCAGGCGAAATGCTTACGGTACTTTGTCTATCGTTACGTTCTGAGTTCAAATTAAGTAACAGTTGCCTATTTTGATCGATCTAATCGACTGCACCCCCCCCCCCCCTCCTCGAAAATGTCGGACCTTGAGCCTAGAGTACAAAAGAATAATTCTTTTTCTATAGGCACGAGGCCTGATATAATTGAGTGGAGGGCTTTGTTAAAGACACTGACCCCGGTACACGGTTTAGATATAAGTTATAAACACCGAACGGATAATATACAAAGCTGACCTCTGCGAGATTTAAAATCAGAATGGAAAGTAGTAGTAGTAGTAGTAGTAGTAGTAGTAGTAGTAGTAGTAGTAGTAGGAGGAGGAGGAGGAGGAGGAGGAGGAGGAGGAGGAGGAGGAGGTGGAGCAGAGATGTAAATTGGAAAAAAGTAGCTAAGAAATTGACGAAGATAAAGTAGATGTGAACAAACAAAAGAGGGGATGGCGTTGATGAGGATGTCAATGAATGGTGAAGGTGATGATAATGATGATGATGATCATCATCATCATCATCCTCATCATCATCTCATCATTATCATCATCATCATCATGATAGTCTACAAATAGATGAACTTCACTGTGGACTATCACAGTGTGAAATGACAACTAGCAAACTCACTCGGGTTTCTCTTAACCCAGACAATGCATTTAGAATTAGTTGCCTAAGGAACGATGGGAAATATTAAATAAATAAATAGGCGTCGGAGTGGCTGTGTGGTAAGTAGATTACTTAAAAACCACATGGTTCCGGGTTCAGTCCCACTGCGAGGCACCTTAGGCAATATATATATATATATATATATATATGCATGTATGTATGTGAATGCATGTGTTTGTGTGTCTGTGTTTGTCCCCCAACATCGCTTGACAACCGATGGTGGTGTGTTTACGTCCCCCGTAATATAGTGGTTCGGCAAAAGAAACCGATAAAATAAGTACTACGCTTCCAAAGAATAAGTCCTGGGGTCGATTTGCTCGACTAAAGGCGGTGCTCCAGCATGGCCACAGTCAAATGACTGAAACAAGTAAAAGCGTAACGAGTAAAGACAGTATACAGGGCAAATACATTAATCAAAATAGTTACATGAACAGATATATGCAATATTACTGCTATACACAACACTAATTCATATAGAGTGCTATGCATATCATAAAATGACATCTTGCTCAAAAGATTCTATCAAAGCAGTGCTTTCCAGAGGCATAGGGATGTGCGCTCAATTCGCTGTAGAAGCCTACAATGAAGTAAGGTTGCCAAAGAAAAGTTACGATGATATTCCAAGCATATGGTTATAGATCTTGAAGATTATTTAAACCGATTGGATAAAAGTGACAGAAGTCTATTATACAGCTTCAGTAACTAAAAAAAAAGGCAAATGGCGGAAAATAAAAGAAACGAAAATGAAAATAAAGATCAAGGATTTGTTGAAATCTTCTTTGTGATTGAGTGAATGACTCATGACATCATAATCATAACCAGCATGCATCATCATCTTCTTACTCATTATAATCATCATCGTCGTCATGGACATTATCGCCGCCGTCGGCGTCGAAATCAGCGTTGAGTACGTGCCCGTCATCGTCGTCGCCGTAACGTCGTCATCGCCGTCAACGTTAGCATCGCTGCTGTCGTTGTCGTCGGCGTCATCATGATTGTCATCGTCGTCGTCGTAATCATCATCATCATCATCATCATCATCATCATCATCACCATCACCATCACCACATGATCGAAGACGTGCTTAATTCTATCATTCTTAAAATTTTTACAATGGCACAATTAGGATCAGACTATCAGCATAATTATTACCACACAAAGTTGTCGTAATGATCGCGATCGCAATTACTGTGATAACGGTGGTAGAGGCGGAAACACTGGCGATAATTATGTTGATGACGAAGACGACGATGATGATGATGATGATAATAACGGATATTGTGACAGTGGTGATAGTGATGGCTGCAACGAATATTGTTTATTGAACTTGTTAGCATCGCCACCGCACAGAACATGTCCATTTCTAAATGATAACATTGTACTGAGTCAAAAGTCTTGCAATATTTATGTGTAACTTACATGTTTTCTTCGTGAAGTTACAAAATAATAATAATCATAATAATAATAATAATAATAATAATAATAATAATAATAATAATAATAATAATAATAATAATAAGCAGCCTAACATTCAAAATCATGCTGCACCGTGTGAAGGCAACTTTTCTGCCAGTTCTTTGGTCCCATGATTGTATCAGTTCTTGTCCTTTCAGATGAGGAACTCCGTCACTGAAGATTCCACTTCATCTTCGTTACTGAGGCGTTTCGAGAGCAGGAAATGTGCAATGGAAACTTCATTGAAGGAGTTTCTTCGCCTTGAAGGATAAGAAATGGTATCAGTCTGGGGGTCGAAGAACTGACAGAAAAGTGACTTCAGACGGTGCAGCACGATGGACGGTATTTGGATGATGGACGGTATTTGGATGCGGGGCTGCATTTTTTTTTTTTTTTTGGAACATGACGAATAAAGCAAATAAGTTACTAAAATATTCTTTTCTATTCTAGGCACAAGGCCCGAAATTTTGGGGGAGGGGGCCACTCGATTAGATCGACTGCAGTACGCAGCTGGTACTTAATTCATCGACCCAGAAAGGACGAAAAGCAAAGTCGACCTCGTGGAATTTGAACTCAGAAAGTAAAGACAGACGAAATACCTATTTCTTTATTGTCCACAAGTAGCTAAACATAGAGGGGTCAAACAAGGACAGAGAAAGGGATTACATTGACCCCAGTACGTAACTTGTACTTTATTTATCGACCCCGAAAGGATGAAAGGCAAGGTCGTCCTCGGTGGAATTTGAACTCAGAAAGTAAGGACAGACGAAATACCGCAAAGCATTTCGCCCGGCGTGCTAACGTTTCTGCCAGTTCGCCGCCTTTTTGAAAGCAACAATAATTATTTCTAAACTAGGCACAAGGCCTTGGAAATTTAGGGGAATGGAGATAGTCGATTAGATCGACCCTAGAACGCAACTGGTACTTAATTTATCGACCCCGAAAGGATGAAAGGCAAAGTCGACCTCGGCGGAATTTGACCTCAGAACACAAAGACAGACGAAATACTGGTAAGCATTTCGCCCGGTGTACTAACGTTCCTTATTTCTTTATTGCTCACAAGGGGTTAAACATAGAGGGGACAAACAAGAACTGACAAAGGGATTGTGTCGATTACATCGACCCTGGTGCGTAATTGGTGCTTATCTCATCGACCCGAGAGGATGAAAGGCAAAGTCGACCTCGGCGGCATTTTATCTCAGAACACAAAGACACGGTATACCGCTAAGTATTTCGCCTGGTGTGGTAACGTTACTGCCAGCTCGCCGCCTTAAGGTATTAAAATATTGCGAAGCTTTTGATTCAACACAATATATATCATAATCTGGAGACGATTAATCCTCATCTATGTGATCGCTACATATGTTTCAAATAGGAGATAACAGTCACTCAAGAAATGTGTACCGTTTTGAAACGAGACGTTGGGTAATATGTTCCTGAATGTTTTGTGCGTAGGAAGAGGATGTGATTGTTACTGGTGCAACATTTTTGATCATAGGTTTTTCACAGTAACAGTTGACCTGCTTTAAACAAAAGCAACACAACCTAACATAAACCAAACAACCAACGAGAGAGCGGCAGAGCATCTGCAATGAACAGAAGCGTTCATAGAGGCATATACGCACCGAAAATCCAATTATAAACACTAGCATACACACGCAAATGCACACATAGACAAGGAACACACACATACACACACATACACACATAGACACGCATACACGTAAATACACACAAAGACTCACAACAAACATACATACACATAGATACACATGTATACACACACATATACACACACATAAACACACATACACCCGCACATACACACACGTATACACAGATAGACACACATGTACACACACAGACACATACACACATATACACGCTTACACACGCACATAGAAGCACACGTACACACACAGACACATACACACACACACCTGCAAATACACACAAAGACTCGCAACACACACTTAAATACAGACACACATGCACATACATACACATAGACATACACACACATAGACATATACACACATACATACACACAGAACACACACACACACATGTAAACACACACAAACACTCAGGCATGCGTTCTTATTTACTCATACATATGCATGCATAAACATAGACATATACAGACACAAGGTAATGCACACAAACACATGCGCATCCACACACACATGCACACACGCATACATGTATGCGCTCACATTTACCCATACATATGCATGCATATACATAGACACACACACACACAAGCAAATGCACACAAACACATGTTCAGGCACTCACGCACGCACACACACACACACACACACACACATACACACTTGCACAAGCATGCACACAGACACAGACACGCTTGCGGGCACGTGTACATGTGCACGCGTACCCCTCGTTCGACACCTCCACACACACGCACACACATACACACACACATACACACACGGCGCGCACGCACGCGTACGCGCAGAATCGCATTAACACCGTTGTTGAATTTCCGTATTATAAAACGTTGTATCAAATGCTTAGATTTTCATTTTCCAAAAACAACAAAAACTACTACTACTACTACTACTACTACTTACAGCTACTACTATTATGTCTGCTGCTGCTACTACTACTACTACTTACAACTACTACTATTATGTCTGCTGCTACTACTACTACTACTACTTCTACTACTTACTACTACTACTACTACTACTACTACTTCTACTACTACTACTACTACTACTATTACTACTACTACTACCACTACCACTACGTTTACTACTATTACTCTTCTGTTGCTGCTACTTTTACTCCTCCTCCTACTACTACTACTATTATTCATACTGCTGCTGCTTCTACCACCATTACCACTACTACTACTACTTGTATTACTACCATTGCTCTTCTGTTGCTGCTACTACTACTACTACTACTACTACTACTACTACTGATACCACTACCACTGCTGCTACTACTACTATTACTTCTACTGTGCTACTATTTTTACTACTACTACTACAGCTACTACTACCACTACAAACAACACCACCACATCAGCCCCCCCCCCACAGCTATCACTATCATCAACACCACTACTACCGCCCTCACCACTATCCCCAACATCAATACCAACGCACCCACTACCAACACCTCTACTACCCACGCCACCACAACTAACTAACACCATCAACGCTACCACTACTACTACTACTACTACTACTACTACTACTACTACTACTACTACTACTACTACTACTGTTCAGCAACACAGAGGAGGGCTGTTAAATAAATACTCTAAGTCGGCTTAATAGCTTTCCGTGAAGGGAGCTGATCAAGTTAATTCGATAAGGGACTAAAAGTCTCCCCTTTCCTTGTTCGAATGAGACCCAACTGCTCCACGTAATTTTCCCTTTGTTTGTATTCTTCACAGCTTCTGCTTTCGAATTTTTGATTTCGATATTTTTGATAAGATATTTGTATGTACGTTATATTGTTTTCTCGGCAAACAGACGGTCAAGTATAAACCGGGGTAGGAATACAGTTGTCCCTTTGTAACACTTGAGAACATCACAGTAGCCATGCGCGTCAATATATTCCTCCTTCTTAGTCCCAACGCTCCTGTTTCCTCATCAGTCACGAATCTGAATTAATTAACTACGCAGAACAACAGTCCCATTCACGTTCTCTATATTATCATCAATAAACATTATCAATGTGACTGTGTCCCCAGACTCGGTTCACTTTTGTCATGTCTCACATATATTAGAGTATCTATAGAGGCGTGCTAATGGATGCATTGTTATGAAACTTGTGGTTTCAGGTTCAGTCCCACTACGCTTTCCAGTGAGAAAGTGCATTCTACTATAGCCAATACTTTATGAATTAATTTGTTAAACAGGAAGTCCATCGTACGTATGTGTGTACGTATGTAATTATTCAATTTTATTTCAAGATTTCTAGTCAATAGAGAAACAGTCAGGTTCAAACCTAGATCCAAAGCTCCTTCACTGGAATTTTAACATTAACAACAAGCTATTTTTGTATGTATCTACGTATGAATGTATGTATGTATGTATGTATGTATGTATGTATGCATGTATGTATGCATGTATATATGCAGATTTGTACGTGTGTACGTATGTATTTATGTTTGATTTTGATTGAGTTTTACTTCAATTCTGTGGAGGCGCAATGGCCCAGTGGTTAGGGCAGGGGACTCGCGGTCATAGGATCGCGGTTTCGATTCCCAGACCGAGCGCTGTGAGTGTTTATTAAGCGAAAACAACTAAAGCTCCCTGCTGTACTCTTTCACCACAACTTTCTCTCACTCTTACTTCCTGTTTCTGTTGTGCCTGTAATTCAAAGGGTCAGCCTTGTCACACTGTGTCACGCTGAATATCCTCGAGAACTACGTTAAAGGCACACGTGTCTGTGGAGTGCTCAGCCACTTGCACGTTAATTTCACGAGCAGGCTGTTCCGTTGATCGGATCAACTGGAACCCTCGACGTCGTAAGCAACGGAGTGCCAACAACAACAACATGAATTCTACTTAAGCGAGCTTAAACCGGTCGCAAAAAAGCGACAAGACTATATGTGTCAAGAGATTTCGCGGTGTTTTGAATATGTGGTTGGGCTATTTGATGCACACATCCAAGTGTGTGGATCTATTCGCTTAATCTCAGATGGGGAATACTTGAAATGCCTTACAAATCTTCACAGTTTCTTTTGCTTTTTCTAAGTTTCTATGTAAATCGTTAGGTACATAGGTGCATAGCTAATTCACTTATGAAGATAAGTACAAATCAAAATTTATATTGAGGTTGAAAGATCTGTAATTTTCTAGTTAATTCACAACCACAATATTCTATTTTTCATGGATTTTATATATAATGTTCAGATGCTGTTTTCAGATGTTGGCTGACCACAACGGTGCGCAGTCGCTTCAGTCAAGATACGTGTAGGTCCCGAAAAGATACTGTAAATAACTATTCAATGAAATTATGGATGTAAAAAGTCTCCGTTCTCCATATAATTATTAGTATAAGGCGAACGCCCTGCAGTTAACTATCCCACACCAACCCCAGCGCATACCCCTTAACGCAAATTGTACCACCACATATAAACACCCTCCGCACACACACATTATACATTACACGCTTCACGCTAATATAAAAAAAAACCCCCACAGATTTATCCTTTACAGAAAGAAAAGAGAATAAACAACACAGCGCTGTATATATGTCTACACACCCAGAAAAATTTATATATATGACACCCCAAGAAAAATGTATACATATAACACCGCTACACACACCATACACTCACATCCCCGCAGAGAAACCACGTTATTAATACACACTTGCCTCACTTCAAGATGTCTTTTGCCGGCTACACAAGGGGTTTTCAAACGGTGGTCCGCGGACCGCAGGTGGTCCGCAAGAACAAGACAGGGGGTCCGTGGACAGCAAATACTTTTTCTGAGCAATTTGATTTTATATATGTTTTTTAATTGACAATAAACCTATTTGTAAAATACTGTTAAATAAATAAATGTAAAAATATATGTTATTCTAAGCAAATATTTATTAATAAATTTCATAAGCGTTTATAAAGGGGTCCCTAAGGTAAAGCCTAAAATATAAAGGAGTCCGCAAGTCAAAAAGTTTGAAAACCCCTGGGCTACACAACGTACCTAACGAAGGGAAAGAACTGCTAGATAACTCGCCCGGAAATTTTTTCATTTCACCACCTTTTTACAGCAGACGCCGACCGGTGGTGCTAATCCACCTCCGGCAGTGGGGGGGGGACAGTTTCCATAATCCCTTCCATGTCGGCTACCTTTGATGAGCGTATTTATGTAATTGGTTTGTTGTCAAACACTCCATTTTATATTTTGCGCGAAACCCATTGGTAAGACCAGCCGTGAGGGTTACTACACAGTATAAAATTCGGATAATCTATCTATCTATCTATCTCCCCCTCTCTCTCTCTCTCTCTCTCTCTCTCTATATATATATATATATATATATACACATACACAAAGTGATACAAAGATAGCCTAATATTATAAATCTTCTGAAACTTCACTCACTCATACCTACAATGAACTCATCCATCCGTAAGTTTGTGTTCTATTTCTGAAACACCTAACTCTAATAACAGTGTAATGATCGTTTTATGAATCAAGTTTTTCTCTAAATCATACGCTGACAGACACATACGCAAAAACTCTCTCACACACACACTACAAAACAGTATATGAACAAATTTTCTCACACTTTGCTGTTCTAGCAGCGCCGTTTGATGGTCTGCAGGAAATATGATTCAAATCAACTGCAAATCCCACCCATCACACATTTAAACGGATGGACGTAGATACTGGCAGTCACAGACACATTAAAACAATGAGGATGTTGTCATGTTTATTCCCTTTATTTTTATCGTATTCGATCATAGACACATTTCGTCTTAATGTGCGTGCATTATCTAGAAATGGTTTTCTTTTTTTTTTCCTTCGTACTGTGTTTACGCGTACTTCAGGGCGATTTGGTCCTACATTTAACAGTGTTCTCTTTTTGATTATTCCCAATACAGCAATTTACTTGAGGAATTGTTTTCTTTTAGTCCGACACAAGAGTTGCTATCTCTGTTTACAGATATTTAATTTTAGGTAGTTATTATGATAAGGAAACTAAACACAACTATCGTCATTGTCATCATCCTAATCCCCCCCTCCTCCTCTTCCTCCTCCTCCTCATCATCATCATCTTCAACATCATCATTATCATGATTATCATCATCTTCAACGTCATCATACTTAAAGTTATCATCATCATCATCCTCGTCGTCGTTGTCTTCAACATCATCATCATCATTATCATCATCATCATCATTATCATCATCATCAGCATCATCGTCATCATCATCATTATCATCATCATCGTCATCATCGTCATCATCATTACATTTTTCATTATCATTAACATCTTTGCCGTCATCGTCATCATTCTTGTCATCATCATAATTACCTTCTTCATAATAATCATTATGATAGTAGCTGTTGTTGCTGTTGTTTTTTGCTGTTGTTGTTTTTCACGTTGTTTTTATTTGCGGTGTCGTCCACGGACGTTGTAGCCGCGAGTCGTGATACTTTATGAAAGCTAAAGCCTTGTGGAATTAAAAAATGTAATCGAGGGATTTTTCCGAGATTTTGGATTATTTTGAAATCGAAGGATATTCTATACGAGTGCCGTTGCTCTCTTATCTAAATAAACATACACAAGCGCAGGATTGTTTTTCCTATTCATTATCCTACCCATGATTTTTTTTTTTTTAATGGTAGACGCGACTAAAGGAACTGGGGGGCCAGATGCCTTCCATTTTGAGCGGACTCACATTGACGTTTTCAAATTTCAAGTGCAATTGAGGGCGGTGTGTAAGGTGCTGCCTCGAAATAGATTTGTAAAATTCTGCTGGAATGTAGCGGGGATGATCGGGCAGAATGAACCTGCACTTAATGTGTACCTGTAAGTTGAACACTATAGAAAAGAGAGGAGTACGTGCACTTGCCAGAGTAATCATGGCTAGAGGGTGACACGGGATCTGTGGAGAAGCTTGGCCGCACGTATGTGGCGTTCCTTCATTGACGAAATGCTGACCTTGTGCCAGAATTTGAAACCAATATCATCATCACCATCATCATCATCAACTTCATCATCATCATCAGATGCTGAAATATAGTTCAACTACCAATAAAATATCTATTACTTTCCAATCACGCTTTTCGTCATTAATGTTTGCCTTGGTGATGGATTACGTCAGCTCTTCGTCATTAATGTTTACCTTAGTGATGCATTGTCTCAGTCGTTTTACAAGTAAAGAACCCTTCTCTATATCTATATGTCTTCTGGTTCAGTTACTTCAATCCTATATAAACTTTAAAAATATTATTATTATTATTATTATTATTATTATTATTATTATTATTATTATTATTATTATTATTATTATTCACCGGACGAAATATTTACCGGTATTTCGCCAGTCATCAAATTCTGAATTCAAACTGCACCGAGGTTGACTTTGCCTTTCATACTTTCGGGGTCAATGAATTAAGTACCAGTGAAACACTAGTGTCGATGTATTCGACTAGTCCCCCTCCCCTCAAATTTCAGGCCCTGTGCCTATAGTAGAAGTGATTATTATTATTATTATTATTATTATTATTATTATTATTATTATTATTATTATTATTATTATTATTATTATTGAGCGTGAGAGCAGTGCATGCAATCAAAGTAACACTGGGGTAAAATATACGAAACCCAGTATACCCATCATCACTACCCGTCTCATAAGGGTACTCCAGGCATATGCACTTCAATCATATGTGCGCAGCATGGTGATCTCATATCAAGATTATCAATGCTTGACGTTGCAGGTGGCAGCCAGTTAGAATGTTCTTAAAGTCGTGTAGACCGTCACCCTCAAAAGGTCCCTGAATAAGGGCTGCTTAAGGATGTTGAACAAAACACCCATGTTTCCAAAGGTGAATTATCCGAATCCCAAGGGATTCCTTTCAAAACAATTCCTTTCAGAACTTCTAGTCCTGATGAGAGATGCATATATCATCAGCCACTAAGGGACATGCTCAATTGGTTAAGGTCAAAGAGCTGACAAGCAAATATGTGGTATTGAGCAGAATATTTGCTGTTTCACATCTTTTATACCAAGACAAAACAATGTTCATGACAACACTTTCAATCAGTTAATATCAGAAGCCTGGCACTGCATCAGGTCAGTTATTATTATTATTATTATTATTATTATTATTATTATTATTATTATTATTATTACAAATATTGTTATTATTATCAATAATAATAATAATAATAATAATAATAATAAACATACAGAAAATTGCACTACTGGGTACTGCACACATTCTACGGAAAACACTTTCAATACAGTAAACCTAAGAGCACCACAGCAAACCACAGCACATACCCAAGGCGCACAGAGCTGCGCTCGGTAGTGAAGTGAAAGCACGTTATAAAAATAAAACTACTGAACAATAATAATAATAATAATAATAATAATAATAATAATAATAATATCATCCTTATTATTCCTTCGTAACAGTGTAGGTAAAAATGCACCGGAGTCATTAGTCATCTGTCAAGTCACAACAACGACATCAAACAGATAATACTTTTCTTAAGATGTGCGTTGTGCCCAATAACGATGCTTTTTGCAAGACATGAATCTTGCATGGTATTTCCAGTTGCCATAAGAAGTCTTAAAGTTCGAATGGGATTGAGCCCAACGATCCAATCACCATTGGTATTACTTTTACATTACCCTCTCGCATTCCATACAGTCTTGCCATTTCCACTTTCAATTCAGAGTATTTGGTGAATTTTTCAACCTCTTTACTCACAAATTTCATGTCATTTAGAATGG
Source organism: Octopus bimaculoides (assembly GCF_046866305.1). Taxonomy (NCBI): domain Eukaryota; kingdom Metazoa; phylum Mollusca; class Cephalopoda; order Octopoda; family Octopodidae; genus Octopus; species Octopus bimaculoides. The sequence goes on from NC_142939.1 coordinate 25,991,575, forward strand.
CTACATCAATGATCTGACAGTATTTGTTTCTCCTAATCAATATGACAATATCCGGCCGACTGTGTTCGATTACACGATCCGTCTGAAAATCGTTACTTTTCCATCCTCCTGCATAACTTTACTTGGAACATGTTCATAAGAGTTCTCTGTTACTTCATATTGGTATTTACAGCTTTTATTATTATTATTATTATTATTATTATTATTATTATTATTATTATTATTATTATTATTATCGGGTTGGCTTTGGATTTCATATGTGGGAGTCAATAAAATAAGTACCAGTTAAAAAATGCGGTCGAGAAAAGGGATTTAATGCCTTCATCTAAAAATAACAGGCCTTGTGCCTAAATTGGAAAGAATTAATATTATATAGTTTTCTTAAGACTGCAAGCTAGTAGAATTGTCAGCACGCCAGGCAAAATACTTAGCGGCAATTCGTCCGGCTTTTCGTTCTAAGTTCAAATTCCGCCAACATCGAATTTACCTTTCATCTTTTCGAGGTCGATAATATAAGTACCAGTTAAGCACTGGGGTCGATGTCATCGACTTATCCCTCCCCAAAATTTGAAAGTAATATTATACAGTCTTCTTAATTTAGTGCATGATTTCATTTCATAGCTGAATGTCCATGTGGGTAATTTAATTGGATAGTAATTTACGCCAGCGTTTCATTTTCTTTAGTTTTTCACTATTAGTCAAGTCCTTCCATTTTTAAAAACAGTAGTGAAACTACTTTTGAGGTGCAGTATTTTAGTTATATCAATATGGCTTCGTAGAAATTTGTAAACACGTTTCACCGGTACCCATAGCCCGGATCTGGTCTTCTTCGTTTCCACTGTCCTACCTTTTTTTTTAATTACTTTCGAACATTTGTTTTCGTGATAACATCTTTCTACGCCTCTAAACTTTTGCTGTAATTTCCCACTTACTTTATCTGCTGTGTTTTATTAATTCATCTGGCATTTCACCCCCAAAGTTGGCCCTCAACTAAATTACTTTCTCCTGCATCCGGTCGTATGCAATTCCTTCTCTCATTTCCTTTACGCATATCAAATAGACGTTTCTGATTGGTTTGAAAAAGGCCATTTTCCTTAACATGGCTGTCTCTTTCGTCTATTTTCTGTCTTGGCAGTTTTTATTTTACTCTTTGCTTTCGTGTCTCGATTGTTATCCCAAATTAATTTTTACTTACGTTATACATTTTCACTAATCTATTTTTATTTTATTTTTCCTACAATTTGTTTATCTTCCATTGTTTCAATTTACACCCCCACATCCATACATATATATATATATATATATATATATATATATATATATATATATATATATATATATATATATATATATATATATATATATATATATATATATATATATATATATATATATATATATATATATAAATATATATATATATATTAAACCTCTGAGCTGCTTTTGTATCCAATTCTACAACCAAGATGTACACTGCTCCTGCTTTTCTTATTTTCCATCCAGAAATTCTTAAACTACAATGCTACCCACCACTATCAATATACTGTTGCGCAATATTCTGTAATTCGCAGCCTCACGAATTACATGGATTGCTCTCGATACTTTTAACTTACACCTTTTTCGATACTTTTCTTCACAAACTTAACTAGGTCTGGAGCATCCTATTCCTTCGGCTTTATTTCATTTTCGTCAAAGCTATTCACGTCGAATATCTTCTTGTATGCTTCATTTTGTTCCCCATTCAAAAGTGAATATTATATTTCCGTAGTTAGATATGATTGTTACATTACCCCAAATTCTCTGAAGAGTTATTGTCATTCATCAAATCGTTGATAGTTGTAAATTTTTGTTGACCGTTCTCTGTGATTTTTCAATTGCTAAGTCAGAGAAATACGCCCCAGTCCATATATACAATGTGAAGATGAATGTCCTGGTGGTTAGGGTGTTGCACATATGATGTTCAGATCGTGCTTCAGATTAATGATGGATATGAGCATTTCTTGTAATCATAATATATGGGCAGCAGAATTTAATAAGTTCAGAAATATAAAAAATTCCTCATTGAATTGAAAAAAAAATATGGCAACTGAAGACGGTTAAAATATATAGGATCACTTGGAGTGATAAAAAAAAAAGGAACTGAAAAATACTAGAGAATGATTCCTGGCTAAGTATTAGATAATTGATCAAAATAAACAGATAATATGATATCATAGGCTGCACGTAGGAAGCTCCCTACGCATGCAAGACTCCAGGAGTTCCAGCAAAGTCTTAGTTACAAATGAAAATAATAAAAATAATAATATACAATGCTTGGCTTGCTACCTGTTGTCCACTAATTCTAAGTAACCCATACCTTTTCATATGTCTAGCATTTCTTCTCAACCCCATCTTTCTCGTAATCCCGT
>NC_142939.1:25998982-26008982 GCF_046866305.1 Octopus bimaculoides
ATATTGGGATAACAATGTTGCATGCCCATTGATAATAGCTTAATTTTTTTATTTCACCCGATCAAATTTAATGAAGCCTTTTCGTCATCTACAACAAAAGCACTGATTGCAGTAGTGGAATATCAACAGTGCCTTTGATAATTAGCTGGAAAGAATATGCAGGATTAAGTGATACGGAAAGAGAAGGATCCGTGTAAGAGGGAGAAAGAGAGAGAGAGAGAGAGAGAGAGAGAGAGAGAGAAAAGAACAGAGCAACGGAGATGGAGAGAGAGAGATACACACAGACAGACATACAGGAAGACAAACAAACAGACAGGAAGCAGGTAACAGAAATTTGTGCAGAAATATGTAATAAGCCACGTGACGCAGGGAGAAGCAGAAAGTGCTACGGGATTAGAATAGCAAGTATTGAAACATGACTAAATATTTCCAAACAAATCAACATTCTAGGAACTGGTTTTGGTGTTTTGTAAAAGCCCTATTGAGAATCAAAAGAACTGTCCTTATCTCTGGAGTTGGAAGTAGAAATAATTGGCGTGAACAGGTTTTATAGAAATTACAACATTGAAAGGATTGTCGGTCTGTATAAGAGAAAAATGGTATATTGGTGAGTCAGACTATCAATTATGGTCGCAACAAAAAATTGTTTGAGTTTATATTGAAAGCAGAGACAACGAATACAGTTCTGTACATAGTTAATATTTGAAGTTGAAATACATTGCAAAATTAGCGAGATGCAAAAGGGTTGTTGGTAACCCATCCAAATACATATATATCATAGATTCACACGTTCAGTGAGGAGTAGAGACACATAAATATACATACATACTTGCATATATATATATATATATATATATATATATATATATATATATATATATATATATATATATATATATATATATATATATATATATACATATATATATATATATATATATATATATATATATATATATATATATATATATATATATATATATATATATATATATATATATATATATATATATATATATATATATATATATATATATATATATATAAATAAATAAATAAGTGGGTGTGTGGTACGTACCTTGCTTACCAATCAAGTGGTTCCAGTTTCAGTCCCACTGGCACTTTGGCCAAGTGTCTTCTACTATAACCTCGGGCCGGCCCAAGCCTTGTGAGTGGATTTGGTAGACTGAAAGCAGTCCGTCGTATTTATATATATATATATATATATATATATATATATATATATATATACATGTATGTGTGTGTATGTATCTATTTATCTCTTATGTATATATGTGTGTATGTGTGTATGTATGTATGCGTGTTTGTATGTCTGTGTTTGTTCCCTCAACATCGCTTGACAACCGATGCTGGTGTGTTTATGTCCCCGTAATTTAACAGTTCGGCAAAAGAGACTGACTCGACTAAAGGTGGTGCTCCAGCATGGCCGCAGTCAAATGACTGAAACAAGTAAAAGAATAAAAAAATAAAAGAATATATATAAGATATGAGTGTAGGCAGTACAAATTTTGTTCAACTAAACGAAATATTTAATCACTAAAAGTGCGCAACGACCCAGCAGGCACTCGTTGCCCTAGCTTTGCCAATATTAATTAAACAAAAACGAAGAAGATACATAAAATATACAATTCTGGAATATTTCACCTGAGTTTGTCTTCTTGTTTTGGTGACTATTCACTTCGACAGATACTGAGACAGAAGGAATGAAAGAAGAAAACAAAAAGAAAATAAAGAGAAACAGAGGGAGAAATATTGAAACAGAATCGAGAATTGAAATGATGCTAAGTCTCAAAAGCTAATGGCTCTCGATTTCATGATACACCATCAATTTTTAAATGTTAACGTTATAAGAATTTAGACATTTCAAGAGAAGTTTTCTTTCACAGTAGACCTCGGAGTGAAACAGTTCATTCGATGATAGGTTCACCACGGGAAGGAACATAGTGTCAAATATCATAAAAATGATTGTAGAATTAAACGACAGAACAGAATAATGAGACTACCGTTAAAATGAATTGCAGTATCAAAGCACACGTTGCGTAATTCAGCAAAAGCAAAAAGATAGAAAATGAGAGTCATGTGTAGCTTGTTGCATCAATATTACCATAGGAAGGAAGGTGGTGATTTGGCAGAATCGTTAACAAGCCGGGCAAAATGCTTAGCAGAATTTCACCTGTAGTTACGTTCTGACTTCTAGAAAAGTGAATGTAGGTATTAGCTTATATGTTAGTATTTGTACAACTCCGCTGGAAACTACCAGATCTGAGTGGTGAGTTCGAGCACAGTGGAATATATCATTTTGAAAGAAAAATAAAAGTAAAATTGATGCATGAATATACTTTCGAATCTTCGTAGCAATTCGATTTTGGCATTGCATAACAGCAGTTGTAAATGTACATTCATAAAAATAATCATTTAGACCAATGGTACCTAGCCTGCAGTCCGCGAGCCCCTGGCGACCTGAAGAGGTAGTACTGAGGGTCCACGAACTAAATTTAAAATTTCGTATATATATAAATATATATATATATATATATATATATATGTAAAGAAGATAAGAAAATAAATGATTAATAAATCATTATTTATTAATCATCTTTTTATTTTATTTTCATTCGGATTGCTCTCAGAAAGTTACCCTCTGAGGCATAAATCCGGCAAGTTTGTTTGTGGAAGACCAGTAGTCGCTCATGCATACCAGCCTCCCCAGTCCACACCACTGATGTTATCCAGGGGTAAGGCCGATACAGCTTGGCACCAGTGACGTCGCAACTTCTTCCTACAGCTGAGTGCACTGGAGAATCAAACTCACTACCTCATAATTGTGATCGCAACATGCTACACTACACACGTAGCCATGCGCCTATATATATATATATATATATATATATATATATATATATATATATATATATATATATATATATATATATATATATATATATATATATATATATATATATATTTGTTTTGCAAGATTTTCTATGTGAAATCGTGTGTTGAAACAGATGTTGTTGTACTTGGGGATGGTCATATTGCCAGTTTAGCCAATAAAAACACACGCACTGTATATTTGGTGTTAATTTGCTTCAGCTTTATATTACATTAATCTTAATCTTATTTCGGCCAGAGTTCTTTCGTCACACTTCTGTGACCTCATCAGTGGTCCTTTGTTTCCTTCCTTCTTATGTGTGTCTCACCTTGCTAAATATTAGCCATTTTGTATTTTGTATTCCTATTGTATGTGTCTACGCATGCGTGTCTTTCAATGTGTCTGTGTCTTTTGTAAGTGCATGTGTGTATGGGGAGTGTCTGTATCACCTATATACTGTGTTAATACGTGTTCGTTTGTATTTGTTTTTATTTGTTTATTTGTTCATGTGTGTGTGTGTGTGTGTGTGTGTGTGTGTGTGTGTGTTTTTTGTTGTTTTCTTGTTTTTTTTTGTGTTTAATTAAATTTTGTTAACGTATGTAGTATCTAATTCCATTTGTTTATCTATGTATTGTATTATACTTTGTTCATATTATTATTGGTTTATGGGTAACATGTTGTCACATGCTGTGGTTTGTGGTTTGTTAGTGGTGTGTGTTAGTGTTCCATTCTAGTTTCCTATTCAGGCTAGGTTTCTCTTCTATTATGTGTGTAGCTTCAGTAATTTGTCTAAGTGCTGCATCACTGCTATGTGTAGATAAGATTTTAATTTCTATGTTGTTGATTGAGCCTCTATGTTCTTGCTCAGCGTGCTGGTACAGAACTGATGAGTTCTTCCCTTCCTTAAGTTCCCTCCAATGTCCGTTTGCCCGCTCCCCTATGCTCCTTGTTGTTTCGCCTACATATGTCATTGTCTTATTTCTGCATCGTCCCTCTGTACATCTTATACTATAGACCACATTTCTGGTTTTGCAGTTCGTTTGTGGGCTAAATCTACATACGATACAGTTCCTATCAGTGCAGGGGGTTCTACTGAAAGGGTATGTTCTACTGATAAGGGATTTAATAGGGTTGCCTGGCCTTTCAACAACCTTAATTCTTAGCTTAAGTTTGTCTAGGGCCCTTCTAAAGCGGTACGCCAGTTCGCCTCTAGGGGTGGTGTCGACGAACATGACGCTCTGGTACTTGTGGCTATCGTACCATGAGCTTGCCTTCCCTATTTTCTTCTTAGTCCTTTCTATGGTGTTCCATGATTTGCTCCTATAGAGTGGGCAAATCCCATTCCTATCGTTGCGTTTGATTGTTTCAAACTTCTTCATAGCTCCTTTGTATACCCTGCTCCTTTTTTTATGGCTGTAACCTGAGAACTGCATGCGATGGACGAAATGTTGTATATGTCTCTTTAATTCTGTAGGGTCGCACATGCAGGAGACATTTCGCATTACTCTGACGAGGTCTGCCATCAATATGTTGAATTTGGCATTGTCCGCAATAGCCGAGTTCCGGTGGATCAGGTATTTGGAGGCCATAGGTTTTGTATAGTGTGAATGGAGGATTCTGGTTTTATTGTTCTTAGTTTCTAGCCAGAGTTCAGTATCTAATACAGGTAATCTATGGTTAGGGTGTTTAGTAGGGTAGTCTATCGTAACTTTAATACTCTGGTGGATGGAGTTAGCTATTTGCTGGATGCTCTCCATAGTCTTAGTTTCTATTTCTATTTCAGGGGTACTCTCTTGTGGGGGTGTCTTTACCACTAAGTTGATATCATCGACATATCGAGAGTACACATTCACGAGTATGGAGTTCTGTGTCAGGCGTTCCTTAAGCCTTCTGTCCCACCATACCATGAAGAGATTGGCCACATCACCGGCGATACTAACACCGATGGCTGCCCCCTCGTCCTGGGCGTATAATTTGTTGTTAAATTTAAAGGTGTGGCCTTTTAGGGTGACCTTTATACTAGCTCCTAGTACATGTGCGATCATTTTCTTTACCTGGTGGATATTAGTGGGGGTCCGTATGGATCTGGTCCATCCACTCCATCTCTCTATAGGGGTCTTCCTAGCCATAGAGGTAATTGTGGGTGGTCTACCTCTTAGACGTCTACTAGGGCAGACATCTCTAAGGTCGTATCTATCTAGATATACATCGTCATATGTTAATCTAAGTAGGAGGCCCAGGTCTTCTGTGTTGACTTTTTGGAACTCTACTTCGCTCTCGTTGATCATCTCCACGCACTTTTCCACTGCAAAATCCACGTCGATAGATGGGTATAGTGATACCACATCCATGCTACCCACTATACACCCTGTCAGGTTGCAAGTGTTGTTGCAGTCGTTGATCCTGCTGAGGAGATCTTCCGTGCTGTCACAGACATCAGGTGACATCTGGATTATGGGGCGTATGATCATTGACAGGAAGTAGGAAATCCTGTAGTTACTAGCGACATTCGCTCCACAGACTGGTCTTGTTGGTGGTCCCACTACAGTATTATTTGTTACCTTGTGGTCCTTACGGAGCCCATACAGCGTCGGGATATCATTGTTCCAGGCTTGGAAGTTGTTGGCTGTGCGCTTCTGGGGTCTAAGAACAATTGTCCACATCATCATGTGGGCATTGAGGACTTTTTCCCTTTCCTCATGCGCCTGTAAGGTTGTTACCTTCGTATTGGCGATGTGAGGTTGCATTGCCTGGATAAAGTTCGGCAGGCTGTCTATTGACATTCTGCCGGACTTATCTGTGGGAAGGCATACCACTTCTCCATTTTTCGTGCGCTGCATGAGCTTGTGTAGGCCACTTGCGGGTATATTCCCAAGTTGTTGGGCCTCTGCATTATTATGTCTCTGTCTCTTAGTGTATATTTCTAAAATCTGTCTAAGTTTTGTCCTAGCTATAGTGAACTGTGCTTCCATGTGGTCATGAGTATGTCTAGGGATACAGACTCGTTTGTTAAAGGGTAATGTTGTTGGGTATACCCGGCTCATATCATATGTTTTGTCATGTATGTTGAAGAATTGAGTGTCAAGGAGGTTAGTATTCCTGTTGTTGGCCCCTCTGGGGTTGTCTTCTTCGTAACTACTACTACTATTACTGCCGTTATTGCTACTCCCATTCATCCTGTTATTCCTACCACTACTATTGTTACTGTCACTACCACCACCACCACCACTGATGAGGTCACAGAAGTGTGACGAAAGAACTCTGGCCGAAATAAGATTAAGATTAATGTAATATAAAGCTGAAGCAAATTAACACCAAATATACAGTGCGTGTATTTTTATTGGCTAAACTGGCAATATGACCAACCCCAAGTACAACAACATATATATATATATATATATATATATATATATATATATATATATATATATATATATATATATATATATATATATATATAGCTGCAACTGTGTGGTAAGAAGCTATAGGCGCAGGCGTGGCTGTGTGGTAAGAATCATTCGTTTAGATTATATATTTAAACAATCTAAAGATCTACAAGGCTCCAACAAGGGGAGGGTGGCGACCCCTGTTGTACTCTTTCGCACCAACTTTCACTCATTCTTTTTTCCTGTTTCTTGAGTAAAGCTGTGATGGACTGGCGTCCCGTCCAGCTGGAGGGGAAACATACGCCATAGAAACCGGGAAAACGGGCCCATGAGCCAGGGTAGGCTTTAAAGGGGCGCATAAATAACTATATAATTCATTGATATGCTGGTCCCGCACGGCACTAGCGCAACGTGAAATAGAGTGTTATGCTCAAGAAAACAACACGTCACCCAGTGCAAGAATCGAAAACATTTTTTAGCAATCATGAGTGCAAAACCCTAACCACAATGGCGTGTGCATTTACAACAACGTACAAAGTAAAGATTATATGATGATTCTTGTAAACTTCCCATAAAATAAAGATGGTTTGCCTCATGTTAGCTTAAAGATTTCACATGTAGATCTGTACTATACAGAAACCGAAGTGTAAAGTAAATATGGGCGAACTTTCTTGCACGAAAATGGTAGCATAATGTGAAATATGAACAAAAAGGCGCAGCGGTGAGGTGAGAAGTTTCAGGCAAAATACCGCAAAGCATTTTGCTCGGCCAGGAGCCTTCATTTCCGGCACTGGAATACTGCAGTACTTCAGGAATCACCTGAAAAGCAAGATAGGGCTGGAGAGGAGGAACCTGTCGAGAGGTGTATATGAGAAAAGATGGAAAGATGTGGTAAGGAAGTTGGGAATGAATGTCCCTTCTTAATCCACCCATGGTAATAGTAAGGTTTAGACGCTAGATAATAAGCCGAAAAATCGGAGGAAAAAGAAAGGCAATTTAAATTTCTATTGTATATTTTTAATTCAAAATATATATTTTTCAAAAAACGACTCTTATAAACTCGCTAAGCGATCTTCTTAAATGTTTGTAGTGTCCTGTGCTGTCCTTTCTATGTGAGATATTTTTATTATCATAATAAAGAGAATCGGTCTGCTAACGATTCTACCAGCTCACCGACTTATTTCCTGTCCTAATATTGGTGTTTCTTATTACAAGAGGATCGTGGATGCGAGAGATGTCACTTGATGCATGTATTTAATAAATATAAAACAACTCATGATTCTAACTCACCAAAAGTATTATGTGTATATGCGTGTGAATGTTTGTGTGCGTGTGTGTGTTTGTGTGTTTGTGTGTGTGCCCGTGTGTGTGTGTGAAAGAGAGAAAGAGCGTGTGTGTGTGCGCGCGCTTACGCGTAGGTAAGTTTGGAGTTGGCAGAAACTTTAATATATCATACATAATATCTTGCGGTACCTGTTTCGAATCAATGTGGCTCTAAGTTCAATATCCCATGAGGGCAAAATATTCCTTACCTGCTGGCCGTGTTGACGTATGACATATTTTTACTCAGTGGAATACTGGCAGGATTCTTGGCGTCATGGACGGGAGATCTCTGGACATAAGTTTAAATCAGCTTCCATTCCGACGGCAACACATGTCACGTCACTGGTACCGAGACGTAGCATACAGTACTTTTCCACGGCCAATATCAGTGAGCTACAGGGACAAGAAACTTCTGGTAATCTGTGAAATGCGTTGCCCAAGCCTAATCTTACATGCAAAATTCCACGAAACATTCTGGTACTCCATATGTATGTAGGTATGTATGTATGTATCTATCTATCTATATATATATATATATATGTGTGTGTGTGTGTGTGTGTGTGTGTGTGTGTGTGTGTGTGTGTGTGTGTGTGTGTGTGTGTGTGCGTGTCTGTGTGTGTATGTGTGTGTGTGTGTGTGTGTGTGTGTGTGTGTGTGTGTGTAGTGTGTTCTTGTATGCTGTTATTCTTTTACTGGTTTCAGCCAGAGGTTAAGGCCATGGTGCAGCACTGCCTTTCAGTATTTGGTGATCTCCTTCCAGTATTCTATTTGGTAAAGAAACGAGTTGGACGGAGTTGCTATTCCTTGTGCTTCCTGCCTCGATCTAAACTCATCTGGGATTTCAGAAAGAAATTTGTCCTGGTGCTTTCTGAAAATTTTCGCATCTACACCTCGGAAATCTCAGACGTTGTTTGGCAGGATGTAAAATAGTTGTTATTTCGTGAAACCCAATCTACAGCGGCACTAGCGCTTTATCTGAGATGAAGAAGCCAGGGTCTTTGGTATTATGCAGTGCCGTCTATTTCGATGGTCGGTATAGCTTTGAATTCCCAAGTAGAATGTTATATCTTCCAGGATCTTCCATATGTATATCACTGCATATCTTCCTCGCCTCTTTCTCTCTGTCTCTCTCTCTCTCTCTCTCTCTCTCTCTCTCTCTCTCTCTCTCTCTCTCTCTCTCTCTCTGTATATATATATATATATATATATATATATATATATATATATATATATATATATATATATATATATATATATATATACATATATATATGCGCACATACATGTTTGCTTCATATATTCATATATATATATATATATAGAAACACAACGTGTAGAATTACTGTATGATATACAATTTTCCATAATTATAATTACAATTTCAGTACTAAATAGTACAATGTCATATCTCTGTTAGCATATACATTACCTATACACACAGCAGTACGTGTATGCAGTTGGTGAGGAAGCTTACACAGTCTATTCAATACGGGTTATATGAGCCAGCATATATACAAATATATATATATACACACACTTACGTATGTACATACATATATGCATACATACATACGTGCATATATACGTACATGCATACGAATATGTGTGTGCGTGCGTGAGCGCTTCAATAATATTTTAATGCATATTGACTTGCGCTGCAGAGATCTATGACAACTCTTTGTTAATATTCATACTCTAGCGTATAGCTGCATTAATAATTGAAACTCTCATTGACGTATTCATTTAGTATTTCATATAACTTGGACACAGACAGATGCTCACGGACGCTTACATACACAAACACCTTGTACACAATTACAGTGCATCAAACATACGCAACCACCACATGCATATACGCACACATATCTAGAAGCGACTTAAACACCAACGCTCAGAAATCCACATACATAAAAACTCTACATAAACACAACTATAGAAGCATCCCATTCACAAATGTATAGAACTACGCATACACAAATGCCTCGTACACAAACACACCCAAAGATCAATAACTACGTTTCTGTTGGAAACAAACGTAAACAAGTAAGAAAATATTTTTCAAGTTAGAAATCGTTTTACTCACGTTAGTAGCTGAAGCTATAGTTATGTGTTTCCTACAACAAATAGTTGGAATTCATACTGAAACTTATTCTCACATACGGTGAAAAGGAATAATTACGCATAAGCAAGCTCTACAATAGCATAAAGCTATTGAAATAGCAGAAGCATTAGACGAAATTTTATGAAATCTTGATTCAGTAGAGGAATGGCAAATTTTGAATTATCGTCAACACTACACACTCCTTTTATCATTTAGTTTTCTCTTTTTGGCTATGATTCTTGTCAACTGTACCTTTTGCGGCATCTCATCTGAAATAAAATTATGAAGGATAGCGAC
>NC_142939.1:26016482-26063982 GCF_046866305.1 Octopus bimaculoides
TGTAGACTTGTAGAGTTTGCAATTTTTTATATATAGGATGCGATGCGCAAATTGTCGGAATTTTATATTTTTAATTATGCACATGCGCATTGTTTGTTTTTGATTTCGTCGACTACAAGGTATAGTCAGTTCAAGTGGGCACAGTCTGTTGGTAAAACAACACCATGACGTAATTCACTCTGCCAAGAATTTGGAAAAGACATGCTGTACTGGTTGGCATTCACGCGCGAAGCTCCAATACGAGCATTTGAGAGTGTTTGGGTGTCAATCTGAGGACAGTGCACAAGATTCTGAAAGAGTTGGATGAGGGTAGTGGTGATTACAAAGGTACGGCAGCTCGGAGCACTCATTCTGATCATTCTGATGAGAAAAGAACTCCTGAGTTTATTGATGAGATGCAGGCCATGATTGACAATGATCCCCTACCAAGACAATCGGGTCCATTGCCAGGGAGATGGGACTGTCTAATTTTCTTAACAGGCAGGTAGTGCATGAAGACATTTGGTATTCCTCATACAAGATGAGAAAGAGACAATTTTTATCCCAAGCCGTCAAGGAGAAGAGGAAAAACTGCACTATGAAGCTTTTGAACAAACTCCATCAACCCCTCCAACCGATAAGGTTTTGCTTTTTCTTAGACGGGAACAATTTCTGCCAGGATCCGGTAATAAACACCCAGAGCAACCCTTGGCTTGACGTGTTCCCAAAACTTGTACCTAGAGTGATAAGAATCAAACATCCGGTCAACACCATAGTATTTGAAGTGATCGCTAATGATGGCGACGATATGCATCTACTCATCTTCCCACACGGCCTCAGACTCGACAGAGAAGCCTACATCAAGTGCCTGGAGGAGAACAATTTCTGCGACCACATCACCTCAAAAATCTGACCACATAACTCCCCAGATTGGTAACACCATCGATTATTACGTGTGGGGTGCAGTTAACCGAGAGACCAACAAAACTCCTGGTAACACCAAAGATGAACTGAAGGCAAGGATTATGGCAGCATCCGCCAACATAAACAAGGAGACCGTCTAGAAGAAGTACAGAAGATTCTGATGTCATCTGAAGGCTTTTGGTTGAAGCCAATGAAGATTTTATTGGATAAATTTACTGTTTAGTATTTCAAGATATTTTATGTAATCATGGTAAATATATCTATTAAAATGAAATTTAGTGTTTCTTTCATTTTTGCCCAATTTAGACGACAATTTATTCACCGCACCCTGTATATTGGAGTATAATTTACAAAATATAACCAAGAATCAATTATCCCCACATTGGCTGAACTCTCTCTGATATCTCTGTGAATGAAAGACCTGAGAAAATACTGATTAATATTAACAAACTCTTCGTACGAATATTGAGGATGACTGGACGCAGTCGCTTATATGATAGCTACTGCATCCTCCTGCCAGTTAACATTTAGGAAACTTAGCACTTAAGTATAGTTCTAGATGAATATCCCTGTTTAAAATACAGAGTGAATTACGCCTCGTGAAATTTAATCGTAAGTCTGCCCGCTGAGATTTGACCAAGAGCTTTGAAAAGAAGAGCACACGACCACTTACAAATTTGCACATCTGCACAATCGTGGTTTCATCCCATTACTTACAGGCCTTACGTTATTAATGCTCTGCACTAGAATCACATTTCACTTGGTCGAATCATCTCACATGTACAACGAATCAAATCAAATTATAATCACCAGTTACATGAACCTGCAAGTAATAATCTCTAAATTGAAAAAACTTGGAAACTGATTTCTGCACTACAAAGACGAACATAATTCAGATAAGACCGCAAGTCTTATTTAAATTGTATATGTATTTTAGTAAATTGAAATTGCCTAGAATACAATCTCTACCTACTGAAATCCAGAGTCTTAGATCAAATATGGGTTCTTATTTTTCAGAAACGAACGAATTAACCATTCAACCCTGCCTATGTCCAAATGTACCGTATAAGGTACCATTGATTCTTTCGATATGGAAGCAATGTTATACATTATTATCACGCAGACTAAAAACTCTAATCGATGGAGTCACTCATTCTGCTGGAAATAGCCGCTTAAACACTATACGAATTTCAAATAGAAAAAACACATTTGGCGATACATACCGATAATGTACCTACGAATAAAGCCGTGATAGTGACAGCTGAAATTCCTTTGATATTAGGTTTGATTAATCAAAGCCGACTTGGTGCAAAACAACAACAACAAAAGAACAGGGGAAAAAACGAGATAAAAGACAACCTAAGTGAATAAATCTCTTAAAACGAAAACCAGAAGTGGAGAAGTTTGGTCATGGGAGTTATATTAATAGCAGATTTCACAATACGGAAATCAATCCACAGGATTTTGCCCTAGCAACAATCTAACAGCAGACAGCAGAGACTAAAAATGTTCTGATGGCTGAAAGAAACTTGATGTTAAAAGTAAAATAATATCAAACCCCGTCGATAACGAATAAGAGACAGCCAGACACAGCATCATCCTTTTGAATGTAACCTAGAATAAAACGGCAATAACAACTGCCATTAAAAAAATCATTTCATCTAAGGGAGATAAGAGTAGGAAGGTCTTAAAGTTCGTTCGACTTTGGAAGCGTAGTGACGTTTCATGCCAAAGTTTGAAGTAGTAAATAAGGAAATTTGAAACATCCTTAAAGAAATTGACAAACACATGTACTGGTGTGGAGTTGGGTCTTAAACAGTTATAACAGGCATACGGACAAATACATACACATGCACACACATATATATACACACACAAAATAGCGCATATATATATATATATATATATATATATATATATATATATATATACATACACACATTCGAAGGTTACGTTTCATTTATTCACTCGAAGGTTAAGATTCATTCTGTTGTTATTCCGATGTCTTTTTCCATGGCGTTCTTTTACTCTGACAAAAGAAAATTTACACAATGCAGAGGCATTTTCAGCTGCATATACACATCGTTGTACTCGCCCTCCAATCCTCCAAATCCTCCTCCTTCTCCTCCTCCTTCTCCTCCTCCTTCTCCTCCTCCTCCTCCTCCAATTCATCATCACCATCATCATTATCCACCCCTATATATTTATTTTTCATTGCCCACAGAGGGCTAAACATAGAGAGGACAAAGTAGGACAGACAAAGGACAGACAAAGGGATTAAATCAATTACATCGATCCCAGTGCATAACTGGTACTTATTTAATCAACTCGTTGTACTCGCCCTCCAATCCTCCAAATCCTCCTCCTTCTCCTCATCCTCCTCCTTCTCCTCCTCCTTCTCCTCCTCCTTCTCCTCCTCCTCCTCCTCCTCCAATTCATCATCACCATCATCATTATCCACCCCTATATATTTATTTTTCATTGCCCACAGAGGGCTAAACATAGAGAGGACAAAGTAGGACAGACAAAGTAGGACAGACAAAGGACAGACAAAGGACAGACAAAGGGATTAAATCAATTACATCGATCCCAGTGCATAACTGGTACTTATTTAATCAACTCCGAAAGGATAAAAGGCAAAGTCGAACTTGGCAGACGAAATACCACTAAGCAATTCGCCCGGCGTGCCCACAGTTTTGCCAGCTCGCCGCACTTTCATTATTTACCCCTACATATTACTGATTCGAATCCTAGGACACGTAGGGACGGTATCCATGGCATATAAATGACCGAGATCACAACATCACCCTTGTACGTGACACCCATTCTCAGGTAGGTTTACGCTTTCATATCTGATGTGGACTAGCAATAGGGAATGAAATATTTTTGCTCAAATTCCAACTCACCACCACTTCCGTGCATCAAAAACACGATCTTTCCATCTGCACACACACACACACACACACATATATATCATCATCATCATCATCATCATCGTTTAACGTCCGCTTTCCATGCTAGCATGGGTTGGACGATTTGACTGAGGACTGGTGAAACCGGATGGCAACACCAGGCTCCAATCTAATTTGGCAGAGTTTCTACAGCTGGATGCCCTTCCTAACGCCAACTGATATATATATATATATATATATATATATATATATATATATATACACACATAGGTTGCGATGGGTAAATTGTGACCATTTTATATTTTTTTTATTTCGCCCATGCGCATTATTTGTTTTTGATTTTGCCGACAACACAGTATCGTAGGGACAGTTACAAGGGAAAACTCACAATATAACCAAACATCATGAAGTGCATTTCGAGAAGTGATGATGTAACTCTTCATTGTTGTGAAGCAAAGAATTGTTAGGATAAAACATTAGAGATAACGACTGTCAAACTTGGTGCATAAGAGAATCGGACATTACATTCTTAATGAACTGATACATAATGGAAGCGGCGAATGAATTAGTTTCGAAGTAAATAATGATTTCCAATTTTGGCAGCGATTTTGGTGAAAGTTGGCTTGTGGATTACATTTACCTCACTAATTAACAGGTTTATTATTTTATGAAATTCGAATGAATGAAAGACAAAGTCGACTTCGAAGGAATTTGTACGTGATGTACTTGATGTTACAAAGTAAATAATACACATTATATGTATCGTTTACTTTTCCTGGCTGTGTATCGCTTATCGATTTATCTTTTATTTGATGCTTCAGCCATTAGACTACGGCCATACTGGGGCACCGCCTTGAAGAATTTTCATTCGAAAGAATCGACCCCACTTTTATTTTCAAACCTGGTACTTATTCTATCGGTATCTTTTGCCGAATCGCTACATTACTGACAGGTAAACACGTCAACACCAGTCGTCAAGCAATGGTGGGCGATAACATAGACACCGAGGCACACACTCATATACGATGAATTGCTTTCTGTTTCAGTTAAAGAAATCCACTTTCAAGGCTTTGGCCGTCATAGCGCAATAGTAGAAGACTACTGCCCAACGTGCCACGCAGTTCACTTAGTTACATGTGTGTGTGTGTGCGTGTGTATGTGTGGGTATGTGTTTGTGTGTGGGGGGGGGGGCATATATATATATTTAACTGAATAGCTACCTTCAACAGAAATAAATAATGACAGACTATATTCTACATTCTCTCTCTAAATCATAAAGCAATCTTTTCTTTCTATGAATTTCAGTTCATCTCATTACAGCGACCTCTTTGATAATTCCAAACAACTGTATCAAGAATAAATATGAAAACAATAAATATGAAAACAATTGACTGATAGAGGAAGCGTCATAGCTCTTTGCCGCATAGTTGTATACTCTATAGGTCCGTGTACTAATATCAAATACTGTTGAGAACTTACTATATAACATAATAAAATACAACATAAAATAAATAACACAACATGACAATATACACATATCCATAAATATATATATGCATATACACATCTTTTCTACTGTAAGTACAAGGCCCGAAATTTTGGGGGAGGGGGCCAGTTGATTAGTTCCACTCCAGAACGTAACTGGTACTTAATTTGTCGACCCCGAAAGGATGAAAGGCAAAGTCGACCTCGGTTGAATTTGAACTCAAAACTTAAAAACAGAAGAAATACCGCTAAGCATTTCATCCGGCGCGCTAACGTTTCTGCCAAATAATATCTATATGTATATGTGTATATCCAGATATATATGTATCTAAATATAGAATTTATACACACATGGACATATATATATATATATACGTGTATATGCGTGTGCGTGTGTGTGAGTGTGTATGTGCATCTACATGTTATTTGTTGTAATGTTGTAGTGTATAGGTGTATCTCTGTGTGCTTTTAAATGTTTATATGTCTATAAATGCATTCTGAATTTAAAAGAAAAAGGTAATAAACTGTATAGTAAGCATGTGTGGAGAAACTAAAGAGGAAAGACAAGGAAAAAGAAATTCATACAACACTTCGGTGTTTGTTTCGCTTTGATCGTAGAATCGTCATAATTTAAGACATCTCATTAGACTTGGCTACAGACATGCCCTACTTCTGAAGATATCGCAAAACACCAATCATCCAATCGCAATTACAACGTAACCCAAATCCTCGACGTATTATTGAGAACTACTTTCGAAGACATACAAGAATATTCAGAAACGACTTCACCAAATTGTAAACGAAGGAAAGACAAACCATACGGTTTAACCATTACATTGCATAAATAGTTTATGATCAGATGAGCTGTTGGTATTTAGTTATGCATTAAACTTCCTACAATGCACAAGCTTGCATACAGACACACATAATTGCCTACTTACATTCAAACTTACATGCAAATATATATACATAGTGTACATTTTTTTTCTTGGTTCAGATAGTTGCCTGCGGCCATGCTTGAGCATCGCCTTCAATGGTTTTAGTCGAACAAAACGACCAGGGACTTGTTTTCTTTTAAACCTAGTACTTATGCTAACGGTCTCCTTTGCAGAAACTATGTTGTTATGAGGAAGTAAACATACCAACACCAGTTCTCTAGTAGTAGGGGGAGCACAAACACAGACACAAAGACACACACGCACACACACACATAAATATATGCACAACGGGTTTCTTTCAGTTCCCGTCTACCAAATCTACTTCCAAGGCTTTGGTAGGTACGAGGCTGTAGTAGAAGACGTTTACCCAAAGTACTCCGTCGTGGGACTGAACACGGAACTATGTGGTTGGAATGCAAGGTTCTTACAAAACAGGCATGCCTATATGTATATATATATATATATATATATATATATATATATATATATGTGTGTGTGTGTGTGTGTGTGTGTGTGTATATATATATATTTATATACATATATATATATATATAAATATATATATATACATATATGTATATAAATATATATATTTATATACATATATATATATATATACATATATATATATATAAATATATATATACATATATATATATATACATATATGTATATAAATATATATATATATATATATATACATATACATATATATATATATATATATATAACTATATATATATATATATATATATATATATATATATATATTATATATATACATATATATATATATATATTAATATGAGAAAACAGAGAATTAATTCTGAATACTTATTTTATTTGTATCATGTTAATCACAATAAAATATAGCAAATAATTTTTATATGTTTATGATCCTTTAAAGTTTCTCTATATTCACTTATTCGCTATATTTTATTGTGATTAACATGATACCAATATAATAAGTATCCATCATTAACTCTTTGTTTTCTTATATTAATATAAAATGTAAATGACACACAGTTTATCCCTACAGATTGCGGAAAATCTCCCAATAGGTCATCGATAACAGTGAATGCCTGGATTTTATAATCCCTAAAGAGGACATTACATCCTCAATTTGACTTACACCCTCTATCTACACTCCACCCCTACATATCCTAGCCCTCACCATCCCAATAACTTCAGATCCCACCACGCCACATCACCCCCACAGATCTCACTCCCACATACCCCATCTCTACCCCCACATCCTCACATCCACACACCCCACCCCCACATCCACACACCCCACCTTCACATCCACACACCCCACCTTCACATCTCCACACCCCATCCACGCATCCTCGCATACTCACACCCCAACACCGCCACACCACACCACACATAACTACACCACATCATGCCACACCAAACCACAGCACCACATCACACCACATCGCACACACGAGCACTGACCACTTCCCGGCACCCACATCATCATCAACACACACCAAAAAAATTTGTGTGCAATTATGTATGATTCAGGATAAATATAGGCACTGGCGTAGCTTTGTGGTAAGAAGCTAGCTTCCCACCCACATTGTTCCTGGTTCATCCTCACTGCGTGGCAGGTTGTGAATATCAGATTCATACAATTATTGCAGCGATTCTTCAGCTTTTCTATGACTTGAAACTCTACTCGAATGGTTTGTCCCCAAACTAGGTCTTTCGCTAAACCATTTATGACAGCAACTTTCCAGCACCGAAATCGTAATGTTTTCCTTCAGCTAAATGCGAAATATCAGTCGAAATAGTTTGATGATTCACATGAAACAAAAGTCATCAATCTTTTTTCATTAACTTCCATATTCTACAGTTTATATTACATACACACAAACACACACACACACACACACATATATATATATATATTACCAATCATTTAAATAATTTATTTCCAAGCGGTAAGACGGACGGAGAAATGTATGGCACTTTATGGCCTCATCTGCCTGTATAAAGGTGTTCATTTTCATTTTATTATTCTAATATATTTGATCAAAGTAAAGATATCATAAAACGCGAAACACAAAAGTCATTATATGATTACACATACCGAGAAAATTAAGATTAATAGGAGAATATCAGATAAATTATATAAATGAACTGTTATGGTAATGATTATTACAGGAATAAATTCATAGAAATTATAATAAACATAATTATAGTGTACATAACTGTTAACAGAGGATTCAATGAAAGTAAAAACTAAGCTAACGCATAATAACATTTGTACATACATACATATACACATATATAAGTATATACACACACACAAACATATATATGTATATATATATATATATATATATATATATATATATATATATATATATATATATATACACACACAAACATGTATATGTCTATATATATATAAATATGTGTGTGTTTGTGTACATTTGCATGCGTGCAAACACGGCCATATATATGTATATATATATATAGATAGATAGATAGATAGATAGATAGATAGATAGATAGATAGATAGATAGATAGATAGATAGATAGAGTTGAGAAAAGATTAGAGATCTATACAAATCAAATGTTTATATATGAAAGATGTAGGTGAAAATATCACAGAAGTTGTTGGCACTCCGTCGCTTACGACGTCGAGGGTTCCAGTTGATCCGATCAACGGAACATCCTGCTTGTGAAATTAACGTGCAAGTGGCTGAGCACTCCACAGACACGTGTACCCTTAACGTAGTTCTCGGGGATATTCAGCGTGACACAGCGTGACAAAGCTGACCCTTTGAATTACAGGTAGAACGGAAACAGGAAGTAAGAGTGACAGAAAGTTGTGGTGGAAGAGTACAGCACGTTCGCCACCATCCCCTGCGGGAACCTCGTGGAACTTTAGGTGTTTTCGCTCAATAAACACTCACAATGTCTTCCACAGCACAGAAGTAAGCCTCAGACATATCATCATCAAGTAGCTTGCTTACCAACCACATGGTTCCGGGTTCTGTCCAACTGCGTGGTACCTGTCTTCCACTTTAGCCTAAGGCTGACCAAAGCCTTCTAAGTGGATTTGGGAGACAGAAACTCAAACAAGCCCGTTGCATATATGTTTATGTGTGTGTGTGTGTGTGTGTGTGTGTGTGTGTGTGTGTGTGTGTGTGTGTGTGTGTGTGTGTTGTGTGTCTGTGTATGTGTGTCTGTGTTTGTCCCCCAACATCACCTGACGACCGATGCTGGTATGCTTATGTCCCCGTAACTTAACGGTTCGGCAAAATAGACAGATAGAATAAGTTCTACGCTTAGAAAGAATAAGTCCTGGTGTCGATTTGCTCGATTAAAAGCAGAGATCCAGCATGGCCGCAGTCAAATAACTGAAACAAAAAAGAGAAAAGTATATAACGGGAATAAGCCAAAGATGAAATTTCCTAAATATTTTAATGCACCACCACGCTCGTTTAGACAAATCATGTATTATTGTGGCTATAATCCGGGTCCCTAGGATATTACAAAACAACTTTTAATATCTTCGGATATTACATTAGGGTGAGTCGTTGGTCGTGCATTCATTTCTCGAGACGATCTAACGTAGGCGCTTTTATATACGTATTCAGGATCCTTTCCTGCAAACGAACCGAGAGGATATATATACATATATATGAGTGTGCGTTTGTATATATATATATATATATATATATATATATATATAATAATAATAATAATAATAATAATAATAATAATAATAATAATAATAATACAAAGCATGTGTGAGCATATGCATATATACATATACATATATGTATGTACATACTTACATCTATATGTATATATAGATGCATATCCGTGTACAGGACGTAAAAAAACGTGGACAAAAAAAGAATGGGAACATAAACTTAGCACAAAAAAAGAACTTTTTTTTACGGACAACAGAATGAACACATAGGAAAATAGACAACCCACATATGGAACTTTTCCTTCAACAGCTGCCTCTATTCTAAACTAGGCGTTTCGAAGATGAGGCAGAAAGTGCTCTTAGAACAGATCTTCCCGCGAAGCAAATTAAGTGAAACCTGCTATGTGGAGGATTCCAAAGTAGTAAATAGAAACCAACACAGGGGAAAACAAACGTTGAGATATGCACGGATATACTGATGGATCGCTAGATAGCGATAGATATATATGGCAATATTTTTGCAAATATATATATATATATATATATATATATATATATATATATATATATATATATACATATATATATATGTATATATATATATATACATACATATATAAACAAACATATGTGGATGTATGTATGTGTGCATGTTTGTAAGTATTTATTATTTATTCATGTATGTCTGTATGTATGTACGTGTGTATGTATGTTTGTATGTACAAAAAGTACATTTAACCAAAAGTGCATGTTCTAATGTCTGGAACACGTCACGAGTCGTTAGTGAATTTGGCATAGCAATCCCGATACAAATATCGAGCAGGTTATAATTTTGTAACAAAACTTTGACTCCAATAGTAAAATAAAGATAAGTAGATCAATAAATTTTGATCAGTCGCTAGCTCTTACTCAATAAAATACATTTTCATTACGATTCTTTTTCCATGTCCCGTATATTTACACCAAAAATATATAACGTAAAACATGTTGATGGAATTTCTTGAAATTGAAAAATTATAATTTTCAATAAACATTGCCTGAAAAGTTTCACACATCATAGAAAGTTAGAAAATTTTAACTTAAGACATGTATTACATTGCGATAATAACATAACTCAACAGGAAATTGTTTCACATAATTTTATTTACGTTTCTTGTATATTTCCATTCGAAAACCACGGTTAACTTCTTTTCAAAATAACATCAATAATTTCTCAGCTCCAT
This sequence comes from Octopus bimaculoides, assembly GCF_046866305.1. Classification (NCBI taxonomy): domain Eukaryota; kingdom Metazoa; phylum Mollusca; class Cephalopoda; order Octopoda; family Octopodidae; genus Octopus; species Octopus bimaculoides. Next base: position 26,027,621 of record NC_142939.1, read on the forward strand.
CAAGAATTATATTTTGTCATGTGTGAAACTGTCTGCGTTGAAATTAAACTCGTAACAGACTTTTGCTTCTATGCAGAAAGTTTTCTAATAAATAAAAAAAAATTGTAGACTTTACTTGGGATAATTAATTGAAATATTCATACAGACAATGGGCCAAATAATAATGAGTTACTATTAATAGAATTCTGCACAAAAGACTGTTCGAGCGAGCCCAGCAAAATATGTTTACCTATTATAAGATGTTTGATAATGTTATATTTTTTATTGATCTGGAACGTTCTATTGTGAATAGTATATAAGAGCAGTGTTTTACAAGTATTCGAGTAAGATGTATTTTGAAAACCGTAAGAGTTGTATAAGAAAATAAAAAAATTACGAATCACCAAGTTTTTCAATATTCTGTTTATGTCAAGTTCGTTTCTCTTAACAAGATTATGTTTTGTATTGGGTTGTAACAAACAATATAATAATGACTTATTTCTAGACGCTTCAAAATATCGGGTGATTGCTTTTTATATGTTTATGGACTTATATAGCTTACACATTTTTGCACAAGGCCAGGAAGTTCGGCTGAGGGTATAAGTAGATTACATCGTTCCCCGGACTCAAATGGTGCTAATTTTATCGACTATGATTGGATGAGGTAAAGTCAACTTCGGCGGAATTTGAACTCAGTACATAAAGACAGATGACACGTGCGTCGCAAAGCATTTTGCCTGGCGTGCTAACAATTTTGCCACCTCTCCACCTTTCTATTGTCTTATATTGGTCCCGCAAAGTTCCAAAAATATTAGCCACATATAATAAATACATCGATATTCTCACCGACAGTACACTAGAGAGAGCAATGAGTAGCTGTAAGAAATGCATGCGATTTGGTATTTCGAAAATCTAGCGAAAAACCAACGACAACATTTTCTCCATGGCGGTCGCGTGTATTTAGATATGATCACTAGATAGGAAACAATAATCTATCCGCATAGTCTATCTTGAATTGTATTGATTCCAAGAATTGCTGATTCTAGCTAGTCCAACGCTTAAATAAAGAGATAGAGTTCACCTCAAAATATGGGAACAAGAAAACAGTGTGAATATGAAGGACACTGGTGAAGACTTGTTAAGATGAAGATTAAAAGAATGGGGCCAACAGGATACAGAGATGATAATTTCTAAGTACGAAATAGGACATGCCGATTTGAACTATTTCTGTTATTTATGTGAATAATTGTGTTTCTGTACTGGATTAAGGTGTGTGTTTGAAGCGAGTGGTTTTAAACACCAACCCATTCAATGATATGATCCGTTGCCAGATTAGTAGGAAGTCTGAAAGCAGAGATGCTTCACAATAGCAACCACTATTCATCTATTCATTCGTCACACCGTAGACAAATTATTCCAAAATGAGATTTCCTCCGAAAAGGTCAAATGTAACAGCATCAGCATATACGTGGTGATATCTGAGCTGTTGAGATAGTTTTCGATTTGGAAGTCAATTGTAGCTAACCACTCTTCCTTTTAGTGCTTATGACATTGCCGATATAGAGAAAAACGTTATAGGAAATGAGAATGACTACAAACAACGGTTCTGTATTCGAACTCCCAAAATATAAAACATCATTCATCTGTGTCTGAACACAAAGTTATTTCTGCTTTTGCTCTACAAAACTTGGCTTGACAAAGCAATACTTCTCAACCTTACTTCGTGATACAGAACCCAATGCTAACATATAACGAATGTTTCCGAAGTTGTATAATGCAAAATTTGTGTAATGTTGCCAGTAAGGATGTGGATGTGAATCTTTGTGTCAGACAGTGAGCGTGAACAGAAGTTGTGTGGATATGCATGGGCTTATGTGACGGGGTCTGTGTTGTGTCTGGGTTATGAAAAGAGGTATGTATGAGAGTACATAGCACTTGAAGTGAAATATGTCTTTGTGCATGAATATAAATATACTCTCACACAAATACGTGTATATGTGTGTTTATACATACATATATGATATTTAAAAACAATATTAATTGCGATATATTCTTCTATCTCTGTACTTTTTAATGATTACCCAGAATATGTTATATTTCTCAAATCTTTATAAAGAAATTTAACCATATATTAATTTCATACATAAATACACGGTTAGTTACTATATACTGCTTTTCTTTATACGTTTTAATGCTTACCAGTACATATTATGTTATATTTTATGTTTACTTCTCTAAATATACTTCCTTTCCCCGCTTTATAACACTTATACCAATTTGTTTTTTTATAAAACCATATTCAGTTATTTGAAATGCTCTATACTAAAAACATAAAAATATAACTGTATGTTTTTTTCTACCTCCGATGAGATTTAATTTTATTTTGATTTAATTACATTAATTTATTTTGAAAGTCTGAATCGAAACAGCTGTCAGAGATTATGTCTATTTTTGTAATTAATAAATATAATTATTAATTGATTTATCTCTAATTTCTTTTATATTTATATCTATATTTATATTTATATATCACTATTTCTTATATATATCCTTATTTCTTATATATATATATATAGGTCCCCAGCTTCTTCCCCAACCCAACCTCCCAACCTGGCTCGTTCCCCCTGCTCCCGCCCACGCTGCCGCACTTGCCCTTACCTCTCCAACACCACCCTCCTCACCAGCACCCATCACCGACCCTATCGCATCACCGACTCCTTCACCTGCACGTCTACCAACATCATATATTGCCTCTCCTGCTCTCTCTGCCAATCCCTGTACATCGGACAAACGGGGCGCCGCCTGGCCGACCGATTCGCGGAACACCTCCGAGATATCAACGTCGGCAATGACACCCCGGTGTCACGCCACTTCCGTTCTGCCGGCCACTCCTTGCGGCAACACCTGTCTGTGTTTGGATTGTCCATGCACAGGGGCCATCCGGACTCCCGTTTGCGCCGTGAACAGGGATTATACTTCTATCTTCGCTCCTTTGCGCCACATGGGCTCAACTCCCCTCCACTCTTCATCTAACCCCCTCCTCCTGTCTCTCTCCCCCACCCTCCCTCCTACCACCCATCTCTCCCCTCCCCCACCTCCTGCTCCGATTCCTACTTCTTTGTACGTCTCTTCACCGCTCTTCATACTTCTCTCCACTCCCACTTCTCTTCACCCCTACTCCTTCTCTCCTCTCTCTTACTCTCTCTCACTCTCTTCTCTCGTACTCCCCCCTCTCTCACTCTTACTCTCTACACTCTTACTCTCCTACTCTCTACACTCTTACTCTCTTACTCTCTCACCCTTACTCTCTTACTCTCTTACTCTCTCACCCTTACTCTCTCACTCTCTTCCCCTCTCTCTCACTCTCTTTCTCTTCCTCTCTTTCTCCCCCCCCATACCCACCTTCCCCTCTTTCTATCCCCCCATACCCACCTTCCCCCTCTCTTAATCCACCTTCCCTCTCTCCTCTCTTCCTCTCCCCTCCCATACCCATCTCCCCCCTCTCTTACATCCACCTTCCCCTTCTCCCTCCTCGTCAACACCCTCTCATAAGCTCATCCCACCACACCCCAACACACTCCTACTCTACCTTCCCACTCCACCCCATCCAATTCCTTACACCCACCACCCACCCCTACCCACAGACCCCTACCTCTACCCCACCCTCAGCCTAACCCACACTCCACCCATGCCTTCCCCACCTCCCAACACCTTCACATCACACCACACCAATACCCTCGCATCACACCACGCACACCACACCAATACCCTCGCATCACACCACGCACACACTACAACTGACCAACTACTTTCTCCCTTTCTCCCTTCCCCATTTTCACACTACATACGTCAAGATCACCAGCATTCTACCTCCCACACACAGCCCCTCGTTCCCGATCACCGTTTGTTATCTCCCCCTTTCTTAGCTCTCCTGAAATAAGAATTTCTAACTTCCGGTCAGTCATTGTTATGATCGGCCATTATTATGATTGACCGTTGACTGAACACTATTCAATTTTTTTTCTCCGTGTTTTTCTCCTTGTCTCCGTATTCTTTCTGTTGAAGAGCGTAGCTCGAAACGTCAAAGACTTTCCGTATTCCCGAGCGTCATACTAATATATACTTTTGTTATTTACACCACCTGTCCTCGTCTGTTGTTATTATTTGTATATTCTCCCATATATATATATATATATATATATATATATATGACTGCCATTTACCATTGCCAACAGGGACACTACTACTACTACAACCAACAAAAAATGCCCCCACGTGGACTATTGACACCAGTAAGGAACAATTATGAACTCTTGATTTAATTTTATTTTCCTTTTATTAAATTTGTAGTTTTGATAAGGTTCGTTTTTACAAGAACCGAAACATGTTAAATTAAAATTCATTTTTTATATATTGGCGTTTTCAAACTTCTTTTTTTATAAATTTATACCCACTCGTATGCCACTTACACTTGTTTATCAATATATATATATATATATATATATATATATATATATATATATATATATATATATATACATACACATCTATATATACACATACACATATATATATACATATATATATATATGTATACACACAGACAGACACGATTACATATACACACAAATATATGGTGCAAAATTTAAATGTAGTGTAGGTGACTTAAGAAAAAACGGAGTGTATTAGTTTTACACAAATGAAAGACAGAAGGATAACTCTTATACATTTTGAGTGTACGCTCTTCTACATAAAGAATAGGCAAAAGATAATAGTGGAGCGAAATATTAACAGATGTATGTTAGTTAAACGGTCTCCGTATGCTGAAATGACTAAAAGTAGTGAGAGGTCGCTAGAAACATGTTTGACAGGGGGTGGAGGCGGGAGGCGTGGATGTGAAGGAGACACTTGCGAATCTTGCAAATGTGCATATATGAGCAGGCGTGCGTCTGTGTATGAAGATCATATGTACGTGTATGCTCTGCCTGTTTGCGCATGTGCAAATACATACCGACAGCCACATACTCAAGCACAGTACTTTCGTCTTCTTGACTCACACTGTCACTGACTTTACATGTATCCGAGAAACCATTCGCCCTTCTCCTTTCTCTCTCTCTCTCTCTCTCTCTCTCTCTCTCTCTCTCACTCTCTCTTTTATTTTTATCATTTGTCACTTTCATATTCTCTCTTGTTTGTTTTTTCATTTACATACCGTAAATCTTGCTCCCATTCTTTCACTATCACTTTCTCTCTTTCTAGATATATCCGTATGCGTCTGTAACAATATATGTATTACTTATTTGACCTTGATAGCTGCTAGCTTGTTCCCTCTATGTCTCATCATGATTTAGCATTTATTACAGAAGTACACATCATCTGTTTCACTTGCAAAATGCCAGATATTCTTTGATTTACGGTAGTTTATATTATGATAAATCTCATTACAACGTTAGTTTAAGTCTCACATTTATTATTTTATATAGCTTTCAACTTTTTCAACGCAGTATAATATTTCTTTCCTTTCCAAACTTATATCTTTATATCCATACATACACTTGTGCACATGTTCGTACACATTCACTAAAACGCATACACATATATGTTTCTGTTGTATTTGCTGATACTGTTGTTTGGGCACTTTTATGTTTTTACTGTTCTAGGATGTATTTCCAGGAAAATCAATAAGACATTGAATGGAAAAGATGTTTGAGTGAATCATTCTCCAACGCATGGTTCCTAAATGGAAAGCCTGTAGGTTACATACGGACAAGATATCTAGTACCTATCACGTACATCATGGCAGATGTTGGTGTTGTTGCTTAGCATATATGCATTACTAACAGACTATATCTCTGATCAAGAACACACCAGCAGTCACCAATTTCAAAGAGAGCACTCTCTGGGTTTATATTATGCATATGTGTCTATTTATTTCTTTTATTAATGAAGTGCGTAGCGAGATGGTGGGGTCGGAGCTGCTATTTTGGTCTGCTACAAAACAAAAACCCAAAATTAAGGAAGGGTTCCTCACTGCGTTTTATTGCAAATATGTGAATAATGAATTTGAGGTGCTTGTGTATCGCAAATTCCATATTCAAATTCAGTATGCATACAAGCATACATGTTATGCACATGTTACACACACACAGATATATATATATATATATATATATATATATATATATATATATATATATATATATATATATATATATATATATATATGTGCGTGTGTGTGTGTGAATCTAAACACATACACACCCACAAACACACACAAACATACACACGAATACACACCCATACACGCATACATTAGCTGTAACTTGAAATTCTTCAATATCTCCGAATTCCCAGTTTTTTATTGTTCAAGTTAATCAGCAATTGGAAACGTGGTATGTTGAGTGTGCAATCCATGAATTTTTTGCTTCTACTAATATACTAATATACTGCGAATGATACGCTAGGGCACAGCCGTACTGGCCTAACACGATTTGGCGTCACTGTTCCGACGCTTACTTCTTAAACATCAAGAGTTTTAACGTTTGTCTCGTTATAAATATTTCTCTTGCATCTTTTTCTTGCGCTTTTTTTTTTTTTTTTTTGTGAACAGATTCCTATATTCATTTGTGTGCATGAAAATGGGGAATTTGTTCATGGCACTTGTGTTCACTTAATAAAATATGATTCCGCTCTCTCTATCTCTCTCTCTCTCTCTCTCTCTCTCTTCCTTTTCCTCTCAGTCGATATGTTTCTGCGTGCGCGTGTGCACGTGAGCACGTGCGTGCTGCGTGTATGTGTGTGTATCTGTGTTCTTCTCTGTATTTTTTAGTATATATATGTGTATCCGTGCCAATCTGCGCATTACGTGTGTGTGTGAATATGTGTGTGTGAATATGTGTGTGTGTGTATGCATGTGTGTGTGACTGTCTGTATGAGCGCGTGGCTCAGCGTCGACCACTCAATTGTGAATGAGTGTGAATTGACGGAATATTTCGAGATCCTTCAGGATAAAATTCACATGAGAACTGTGGACGATGCACGGCCTTAACGACACGCTGATGTAACCAGCTGATGCACTAGCATTGCAGATATGCATTTGGTCCATCCGTTCCTGTTTAATATCTGTGCGTATGTATAGATAGGTAAATATATACATATAAATACTTACACACATACACACACATCCACACTCAAACAGAGACACACACATGTACAAATAACAACAGATGGCTTGTGGTTCACTACAGCTGTTTCGGACGTATTTTTTTTTTTGTTGATTAGAAGTATTATATCATGTAAAATGAAGCGTTTTCATTAGATTAATTCACGTCAGTATTGAACATTTCCATTTTGACTCTACCGAGAATTGTTGTGCCCATGTGCGGTTTGACACCTCGTCCTCTATTCAGTCGGCCATTCGTGATTATACGCACAACCGGAGTATAAATCCGTGTTTACTGTAGTAAGTACGTACATTTTTTCAAATATTGTTTGCACATACTAACGATATCTGAGATCCGACATTGTTACTTTACTATTTAATTTCCTGATTCGTTTGATTCCAAAAAATCCTTATTGTACACACATACATATATATATATATATATATATATATATATATATATATATATATATATATATATATATAGTTTTAGGGAAAATAACCAATTTTCAAGAACTCATCGATGAAAATCCACTATCACATATAAATTGATTTTAATTGAGTTTTTTACCTGTAATTTTGGATTTTGTCCCTAATAATATTATTATTATATATATATATATATATATATATATATATAAATATATATATATATATATATATATATATATATATATATATATATATATATATATATATATATATATATATATATATATATGTATATATATATATATATGTGTGTGTGTATGTATGTTATATATATATATATATATATATATATATATATATATATATATACCTGTTTCAATCATTTGACTGTGGCCATGCTGGAGCACCGCCTTTTAGTCAAGCAAATCGACCCCAAGACTTATTCCTTTGCAAGCCTAGTACTTATTCTATGGGTTTCTTTTTCCGAACCGCCAAGTTACAGGAACCTAAACACACCAGCATCGGTTGTAAAGTGATATTGGGGGGACAAACACAGACACAGAGGCTGTAGTAGAAGATATTTGCCCAAGGTGCCACGGAGTAGGACTGAACCCAGAACCATGTTGTTCGTAAGCAAGCTGCTTACCACACAGTCAATCCTGCGCCTATATATATATATATATATATATATATATATATATATATATATATATATATATATATATATATATATATATATAGCTACTTACCACACAGCCAATCCTGTGCCTATATATATATAAGAATTAAGATATAAACTCAGATTAGGCAATCATACTCATACAGTTATAAATTCGACTTAAAATGCGCATAGATACATCAAAACATATCGACACATATGAATATTCTAAAATATATTTATAAAATATTAATATATATACAAATATATATAAAAATTCATGTAAATAAAACCCATGTGGTATACATTTGGAAGGAAGTGTAAGAAGAAGAAAACTGCTAATTTGTTTTTTTGTTTTTTTTTTGCTCCAAATTTAAGAGCGGTTAAGTGTTTCAATTCAAAGATCCATAAAGTTCGATGCGTCTTTTAAAATACATATAAACAGTTGTTGTTCCTGGCACTCCGTCGCTTACGACGCCGAGGGTTCCAGTTGATCCGATCAACGGAACACCCTGCTCGTAAAATTAACGTGCAAGTGGCTGAGCACTCCACAGACACGTGTACCCTTAACGTAGCTCTCGGGGATATTCAGCATGCCATAGTGTGACAAGGCTGACTCTTTGAATTACAGGCACAACAGAAACAGGAAGTAAGAGTGAGAGAACGTTGTGGTGGAAGAGTACAGCGGGGTTCGCCACCATCCCCTGCCGGAGCCTCGTAGAGCTTTAGGCGTTTTCGCTCAATAAACACTCACAACGCCGGTCTGGGAATCGAAACCGCGATCCTATGACCGCGAGTCCGCTGCCCTAACCACTGGGCCATTGTGCCTCCACTATATAAACAGTATATAAGCTATATAATACAGTTCAAGGAAGTTCACTTTCTACAGCCGTCTCCAGAGTTCATGTCCCGGTAGAAAAATTAACAAAAAATCTTTCAAACCATGCGGACAAAGCTCCCTTCATCAGGAGGGGAATTTATTTGACCGCGCGTTTGGACAGGAATTTGATGGCGCCAGTGTTTCTGGAAATGGCAGTAGTAACACCTATTTGAGTATCAGTTTACTCGCCTGTGTGCCCTGCTGTCGAATGCATGTGTGTGCATGCGCACGTGTGTATATACTCGCATACATATGCATATACATGTGTGAATAAATGGATGTGGGTATCCTATTGGGTTTAATGGTATACATGATTGTGTATGCATATGTTACTGTTTTCGTGTGTGTTGGTTGATGGTATGTTGTTAATTGTCAATGGTTGTGTTTGTGAGTGCGGGTGTGTGTTTGTTGGTGCCAGCCATATACGCCTACTACACGCAGACGGGCATGGGGTGAGAGTGTGCGTGCGTGTATGTGTGCGTGCATGTGTGTAGGTGTATGTCTTTTTGTTATTTATGTACATATATATATATATATATATATATATATATATATATATATATATATATATATATATATATATACACACACATACACACATACATTCCCACGATTATATTAAGCAGGCTTTCAATACAAGGGAGATAATTATTTCTTTATATTGGCAGGATTATATATAAAAATATTTGCATATGAACACTAACGAATTTCTGCGCAATAGTCATGCGCGTGTTATGTGTATCCTAATTGACTGTTAACACAGAAACCAAAATATTTCTCGTTTCATTCGAAGAATATGCGACGAAATAAGAGAACGTTTAATTTCGTATCCATTGCTAATTGCTTATCAATGCTGCTTCCAGCACATTGTTGAAATATAAAGTCAGATAACGTCTGCTCTTCGGAATGCAAATATATCAACTGAATAGTAAATTCTATATCTGTTTATTTAATTCGCGACTTATTAAATATTTTCTGCTCTGTTAGTCATAGAATTTGTAGCAGGCTTGGTTTCACTGAATTAGGAACACAAACGTATGTATGAAATATTTGCATTGCTTATGATAACTTTGTATGTTCGGTGGACACATAGAGGCATACACGTAAACGCACTCACACACATATATAATGAGTATTTATACGAATATATATATATATATATATATATATATATATATATATATATATATATATATATATATATATATATATATATACATGTGAATGTGCTTGCGTGCGTTTGTTGGGTGGGTGGGTTTTTTTGGTGGGCTTCCCCATACTTCGAGATATATGATTGATTTGCATGAGTGCTTCCAGTATTTCATAAATTTCGCTAAGTACTTATGACAAATTTAGATAATTTTCAACCATCATGGCGCCTTATATAAATATATGCAACTATAATATACCTTTCGGCAAAATGTTTCAGATTCATAAACTATCTAAAAATTCGAATTTCATTGCATTTGTTGACTTTGTTATCTGTTCTGTCGTTTTCCTTCCTGTTTTGCTGTTATTCCTCCTGGTGTTGTCCTTCACCAAAAGGGAATTATATACAATAAAGGCGGATAAATCCAGTTCTATATATTGCACTTGGGAAATATATACAATTCATCACAAAATGTAATAAAATGTTCAATCTTATACAGAAACGAGTACAGAACAGCCTTCTTTATTAAAGAAATTAAATATATATTTCATGGACATTGCTTGAAATAAAGTTCTGTGCATAAATTGAAAGCGTACAACGGCTTTCAATACCATCGGTGGAGTTTTTGTAGATATTAAATAAATATTTCGTATGTGTATTTCGTGTGCAAGATTCAAAATAAATGGAAGTGGAGAGACAAGTTACTGAAGAAATTGCAAGAGTGCAATGAAATAATTTAACAAAACAAACTATATAAATTAATAAAGGACTGAACAAGTGCGTGTGTTTATTACCGGCATAATGCCTCTCCCAAGGTTTAATTAAATAAATACTCATACATGAAAACATGCAAGTGATTAGGAATTAGAAGGTTACCAAACGAAGGTGTTTTAGAAATATGTGCATATGTAACATCCTTAGCACTTTCATCGCTTGTGTGCGTCTATACGTGTGGTTGCGTTGTAAGAAGCTTGCTTCACAGCCACATAGTTTCGGATTCGATCCAACTGCGTGGCACACTTGGTACGCGTTTGCTAATGTAGAAAGCCCTCTTAGTGAATTTGTGAATTTGGTAGACAGAAACTGAGGGAATCCTGTCGTATTTATATTTATATATATAAAGTGTGTGTGTGTGTGTGTGTGTGTGTGTGTGTGTGTGTATCTATGCGTGATTGTCTGTGTCTCTATATGTCCCCAATCACCACTTGACAACCAGCCTTGGTGTGTTTATGCATATGTAACCTAGCGGTTCACCAAAAGAAATCAATAGGATAAGTACCAGACTTTTACGAAAAAAGTACTGCGGTCGATACATTCGATTATACATTCTTCCAGATGGTGCTCCAGCGTGGCGTCGGTCTAATGAATGATAGAAGTAAAAGATAAAAGAAAAGATAACATATACCTACACACCCAACCGATCCCGTATACACCCAACCTATCCCGTATATACACAACTGATCATGTACATACATACACATATACACATGTGTGTATAAAGCAGCCCAATTTTCGTAGCGTAGCGTTTGCAAGTGTCATTCTGTTAGTTCGACTGCTTGTAACTGCTGTTCAGACGTTACATACAGCGATTTACTCGTTTGCGCCTGTCAGCCACTTTTAATCGCTGTACACGTGTGAAATGATATCGCTTCAACTTTACCCTTTTCAACACTCATTGACATGACTGTCTGCTTATGTGAGGCTGCTGCGTCGAGCAACCCTTTCGCGAATGTCCTGTATACCGTCCAGCATTCAAATTGTAGAATCTCTTTCTTTTGGGGGGGGTCTTGTGCATTGACCCCATAGTACGCTACTTAACTAACATTTGTAGCGTTCTCTTTACTGGTAAACATTTACCCGGAAATTTCCCACAAAAATTTCACACGCTTGTTTGATAGAGTCCGTTCTCACATGCACTTGTATAATCTTCACTCTTTCTGCTATTGAGTACGGCTATTTTCCAGGAAGTAATTTTTTCCTCGGTACTTTCCAGGAAGTCATTTGACCCCCCCCCCCACTTGGAACTTCCCATGGAATAATTGCCCCATCGGAACTTTGCAGGAGTATTTTTTCCTCGGAATTTTCCAGCAAGTAATTTAACCCCACCCACAAACACACACACACTTCCAAGGAAGTCATTTTTCCTCGGGACTTTCCAGGAAGTATTTCTCCTGCTATTGAAAAAGGAAATTGTTACAGCAGATTATATCAAGAGAGGTGGTTTCTACTCAAGTTCAGGAATGTTCATAAAACCATCAACGCAACTTGATTGAAATCGTCCCCATTTCTATACCAGTCACTGGTAAAAGTGATTACATTCCGGATACCGTCGTCCTTGCTTAGAGTTGGCATTTAAGCATATATCAAACAGAAGTAAACATATGTAGCAGTATTGAGATTAACAGGCTATGTGTCACCATATGTTGGTATGGTCACTTGCTACTCTCACAACGTCTGTAGCAACTCCGCCTTACACACACGCACACACACACACACACACACACACACACACATATCCATTCATAGAGCTAAAAAAGTTACCATCTGAAGCACGAAGGGTTTCAATTCACTTCAGAAATGTTTATAACATAGAAACACCGGGCACATTAATTATTTTATTGAGAAATTGACAAAGTGTAAATCTCGTGTCTCCTGTTCTCAAGCGAGAGATAAATCGTCGTGTCCCTTATTCTGAAGTGATAGATAAGTCATTACTGAGATGAAGGATATTTCTTCGTCCAAAACGTTGATACAACGCAATTTGAGGATTGATATTGCTGCCACTTCTTGCGATTTGAGCGTTTGCATAAGGGATCACTTGTTGGTTCAGTTTAAATGCAGTGTGGATGAAAGAAGAAACACACATATATAGCGTTATGAAATTTATTGTAGCGCATTTACCGGAAATCAATAAAGCAAATCACTTTTTTTTCATAAAACCATGGATTCATCGCAGTGACTATTCAGATTATATATTATTGTAGAATTATAGAATAGATTATGTTTTCAAAAAAGTTGCATGAGATGAGTCATAATGAACGATTATATCGTGAATGCTTTCACTCGTTTATTTGTAGAGACTGTACAATCATGGTTTGATTTTTATTCAATCCATATAACTTCAATTACATTTGTTTGCCTTGAAATTATGCTCAGTGGTCAAACAAGCTGTCTTCCTCTGATATTTATAGTAAAACTAACATGAAAATATGCTATGCAATTAAAGTAATTAACATATAAAAAACTATACTCTCAGTCACATCTTATTAACTTAAATTTCATATCTTTTGCATTTAGCTTTCGAAATAATATAAAATGACATCAGAGTTTTCCGTATGGAGTATTTCAATATAGTTAAATTGAAAGAAAATCACAGATGTGGCTCTTTTCCCATCATATTAAGGAAGTTTAAAAACATGCGAAATTTTATTCATAAATCAAACAGGAACGAATACATAGGATCCATATCTGTCGACAGTTTATTACAAATTAAACACTTGCAGGTTAATGGTTGCAGTGAACATACAAATAAACCGGGGAGGAACATGTTTGTCTGATCGAAATTTTAAGAGCTTTTCCTTCCAAATGAGTAGAGGAGGCTTTTCTTGATTACTAAAAGCTTAGCCTTAATCAAATATTTCTCTTGTAATATTGTCGTTCCAGCTGTTTACTTCCCATACCATTTTATGACAACGATAGATTTTATTTGTGACAGATTTTGTTCCCTCTTTGTGTCCCAACGAAACATTTTTATTTGAGATAAAATATTCTGTTAAGTGAGATTATTCTGGTTGAGTGAAAGACAAACAGCTGCAACTCTCTATTCACTTCATTTATCGAACTAGTGATGGCTTGCATGAAACATAAACTGGACAGATAAAATACCTCTAAAAAGATACTGCTTGACAACATAGCAATTCATTAATTTACCTGTTTTGGCTGTAGACCGTTCAAGGTATATAAGCATGTCGTGAATGAAATAAATCTTTGAATATTAGTCTCAGGAGAAATGTATTTGGTTGAGGGACAGCATACATCAATTTTACTCGGAAATTTGAAAAATGAATAACCACTTTCCGACCTGGATGGGATCAATTTCATCATCGCCGAGCTTGAAAAAAATTCATTCTCATTTAACGTTTTGTTATGGATTTTCATGCGTGTTGAGCGAAACTCATTTGAAAACAAAATAAATTCTAAGGTTAGTTTGAAATCCAGTCCAATATTGTACTTATTTACATTTTTTTGCATAAATGAGTACTTCTCTATGGTCTATGTGGGTACAGGTTCGATTCTAGTATGTGTTATATTGCGCAACAGACATCTGCTCTGCATGTGGATCGATAAGTTCGTCGAACATTAATACCTACGTTAGAGAATTAACAGAACAATCCTTCTCAGACTAAGAGAGACTACCCACACCACCATTAGTGCCATCATCATCATCATCATCTATTATGGCTCCTATTCTGGTTCGGAGCTCGCATTGCAACTACGTCGTTTTGGGTTCAGTCCCGAAGCGCGGATATTGGGAAAGCGTCTTATTGTATGGCTCCAATAGCTTATGAGTGAATCTGGTAGGCAGGAGCTGTGTAGCAGACAGTTGTATATGTATATATATACATATATATATATATATATATGTGTGTGTGTGTGTGTGTGTGTGTGTGTGTGTGTGTGTGTGTGTGTGTGTATGCGCGCGTATATTCACACTGCTTATCCCCCGGTACTTGTTGTTTTGCAACCCAGCAACTTAGCGCTTCTTCAAAAGCGATAGATACATTTCTTTTATTAGCCACACAGGGCTCAACAAAGATGGGACAAATACAATGTAGAGCTTTTCTTTTTGGGAGGGGGAAGGAAAAAAAATAAAAACAGTAGGGGTGTGTCGATCAAAAGGGATCGTAGGAAGAGTAAAAGGGGGGAGTTCGATCAAAAGGGATCGAGAAAAAAAAAGAATTAAATAAAATTTTAAAAAGCGATCAATAGGGATCGTGTATCACACAGTAATGTTCTCGTGTAAAAAGAGGGGAGGACAGTTTAGGTTTAGCCGTGGAAAGAAAAGCCTACGGAAAAGACCACGGTAGCCTTGGTCAATATTGTCATTACAGAAACTATAACTGTAAGTGACTCTCTTTTGCCTTTTTGTTTTTTGTCTGGATTTTTTTTACTCTTTTATAGTGTTATGCTCAAGGTGGCTCCGTCATTCACACGTGCCATCCTTGCTACATTCAGCCATCTTTTTTTGAAGCATTCACTAGACAAGACTTCCCTTTCTACTTTCACCTTCCTCTTCAGATGATACTTGAAGAAGTTGATGAGAGATTGCCCAGAGAGGAAAGTCTTTGTCTCTAGACCTTTCAGACGCGTCCACCATACACATTCTTTCGCCATAGCCACAAGTACGATGAAAATAGCGCTTCCTTCCCGTTTAAAAGAAGGAGGCGCGACAATATTCACGATAGACTCGGCTGATAGCCCGACTCGTCCCACACGCGATAGCAGTTGTCTGACGTAAGCCCACAGCTCGGATATGGTGGCACACTGTACGAGTGCGTGCAGAACGGTTTCGTCGCTCCACCTGCATCTCGGACAGGTCGGCCCCGTGTTTCTCGAGCCATGCCTGTAGAGCTTATCCCGAACGGGTAGAGCTTCTCGATAGCACTGCCAGGCCAGGGATCTCTGGAAGTTGTCCATAGGTCCCGGCCCGAAGGTCGTCTTAAACAGGCGGGTCAGGTATTCCTCGTCGACGCCCAGGTTCGCCCCGAGATCGTCGTCGTACCTTCCCTCCACTAATCCACTATAGAATGTGTTAGTTGTGATGCAGTCGCTCAAGGTTGACCCGGGATGTTGGAGTTGCCGGAGAGCAACGCGACACTCGCGGTGTCATTCGCCCTTCCTCGGCCTCT
Source organism: Octopus bimaculoides (assembly GCF_046866305.1). Taxonomy (NCBI): domain Eukaryota; kingdom Metazoa; phylum Mollusca; class Cephalopoda; order Octopoda; family Octopodidae; genus Octopus; species Octopus bimaculoides. The sequence goes on from NC_142939.1 coordinate 26,043,791, forward strand.
TCTTGATCCACGAGTGCAGTTTGGTCATGGAGACGAGCTGCGGGAAAGCGCGCCGCACAAACGGCGACCACACCTGTTCACCGTTGTCTACGTAGAGCCGGAGATGTCGCAGTCTCAGCGTGTGTCTGCGCATCATCAACCACGGCATGCCCAGTCCTCCTTTTAACGGGTGTTGGCAGCAAACGGATCGCCTAACCATCGGAACGCTTCCTTTCCACAAGAAGCTGAAGAGGATGCGCTCCAGCTTGTTGATGGTAGGGTCGGGACAAGGCACGACGGTTAGGCGGTAGTAGATGACGGACGCGATGTACGTGTTCGCCACCTCCACCCGACCTTTTAGGGACAGCTTCCTCTCGGCCCATTGCCGGGCTAGAGTGGCCACCCTTCTCGTTATCTCGTCCCAGTTCTTCTCTGTTTGGAGGTCCGGACCAAACCAAACCCCGAGCAAATCAACCAGACCGTCAGTCCAACGTCCCACGACGGAGGCGCTGCTTGACGGCATGGGCTTGCTTCTCCAGGTGCCGAGCCGCAAGCCCACTGACTTATCCCGGTTGATTTTTGCTCCCGTTACCGTTTCGTAGTCTTTCAATGTCTCGCCGACAAGCTTGAGGTGCTTTTGGCTAGACACTATGACGGTGACGTCGTCCGCGTATGCCGACACGCTCGTCCCGCATCCCAACTCTCGCGGGATGCCACTCAGCGTCGCCAGCTTCCTCAGTAGTGGCTCGAGAGTCAATACGTACAGGATCGACGAGAGGGGGCATCCCTGACGGACCGAACGTGCAATGTGGAAGGGTCTTGATAGGTGCCCATTGACGCGAACTACCGAACGGATGCCTCTGTACAAGGCAGCCATCCAGCCGCAGAAAATGTGAGCGAAGCCGGCCGCCATGAGGACAGCCTCCAAGTATTGATGGTCTACCCTATCGAAAGCTTTCGATTGATCCAAATTGATTAGGGCCCCACCCATGCCAGGTTCCTTAACTACCCGCTCTATGATGTAGCGCATCAGATGGAGGTTGTCATGGATGCTGCTGCTCGGCACGGCGCACGTTTGCACCTTGCCGATCAGTTTCTCGATGACAAGCGCCAACCGCTTGGCTAACACTTTGGCCAAAATTTTCATGTCTGCATTGAGCAGAATGATGGGCCTAAAGTTATCTATGACGTCCCCCTTGTTTGGATCTTTCTTCAGCAGCGTTACGGCTCCTCGGCTCACAAAACCGGGAATGCTCCCGTTCTGCTGCCAGTTGCAGTACACCGCCACCAAGACGTCTCCAAACAAGTCTGGCATACAGTTGTAAAGCTCGTAGGGAAGACCATCCAAGCCCGGAGATTTGTCCCTCGAGCATCCCGCCATCGCGTCCCTCACTTCCGCCGCCGTGATGGCACCTTCGCAGCACTCCGCCTGTCTTGTTGAGAGTCGTGGCAGGCTGTGCAGGTAGGCACTGAAGTCCACTCTGCGTTCTCGCTCGCCACTCGTCCCAAACAGTCGAGTAAAGTGCCGCTGAAAGGCCTCACACATTTTGCCCGGCTCGAGCAGTTCGCACCCCTGTTCGTTCACCAGAGACCGAATGGTGGCTCTGTTGCCCTGTTGCGCCTCTGCCACCCGGGCCTCTCGCGCGGCTCCAACACCTTCGTTCCTTAGAGCACGCATCCTAGCCCTGACAACGTACCCTTTGTGTTTGGCGTTGAAGTGTTGGTCTAGGGCCAACCTCGCTGTCAAAACGTCGGATGTGATGCCACTTCTAATCGCCTCTTCTAGTTTCTTAACTAGCTCACCCTCTACTCTGTTTCTGTCTATGGCTAGTGCTTTGCTATACCTAACCGCTTCTTCTATTATTGCTCTCTTGAGGGCAAACCACCATTTGTTATTGATGATGGCTCCCGTCAAAGCCCTCTTTACTAACGTGCTAATCCGGTCTCTGAAAACTTGTCTCGACGGGAAAGACGCGTTTAGTTTCCAGTAACCGGGGCCCTGCCTATGTGTCTTATCTAAGTCTAGCGTACACGTCACAAATTTGTGATCCGTGTAGCTGACTATGTGAAATTGTGGACACCCTATGCTATCTCTATCTACTCTCCTACACAGTACTCTATCTAGATATGATCTCGACGACCCGATGCGGTTTGTCCATGTCCACATTGGCGCATTCGGATGGTCGAGTCGGTACCTGTCAGACAGTTGAAAGCGTCTGAGCAGGTCTTTGAGGCTTTTGCATTCCCGTCTATTCCTATCTCTGCCCACATAGTATAGATGCGTGTCCAAGGTAGCATTCCAATCCCCCACTAAAAGTAAAGGACGAGACGTTCCTAGGAATACTTCTAGACGTCGAAAGAAATCCGGCCTACCTGTTAAAGGTGGTGCGTATACTGATATGAGTCGAAAGGCACACCCATCGCTGCCATCGACATCCAGAACAACCAATCTACCCTCCGGGTCTATGAATACTGTCTTTACTTCGAGATCCAGACTCTTGCGAAAGAGTACCGCCGTGCCACTACCGCCCATTCTCGGTAGACAGGGAGAAAAATAAATGTTAAACTGTCTGCCAAACATGGACGTTAGGGCCCGCGGATCATGGAGTCTGGTCTCGCTTATGGCTATGATTTCTAGTTTGTGTGACTTTATGTCGTTTAGGAGGTACCCTTGCTTCCAAGGGGACTCCAAACCACGGGCATTTACACAAACAATCTTGAGCATAATTCTAATGTGAGTGTTAGAGTTTTAAAAAGAGTCACTTACCCTTCGAGAGTTTTTGTCTCCTCGTTCGGGTTTTCTTCGAGGAGATCCTTGTACAGTTTTTTCGCCAGGTATTTTTGGCATTTGCCAACTGCCTTGGGAAAAATAGATTTTAGTGTGTGGTGCAGGGTTGGTGTAATGTGTAGTATTTTGATGTGTTCTGGCGGTGTTGTGTACGGGTGGTTGCTGGTTTTTATGTCTTCGTTTGTTATGTTTGTTTTTGTGTTGATCTATTCCATCAACTCTGAGTTTTTTGTGTTGATGGCAGTGAGCATTGTGTGTGTGCTTACTTTTGGGGTTGTGTTGCTTGTGTTGTTGTTGTGTGTGCTTGTGTTGGTGTCTGGAGTGTCTCCCTGCTTTGTTTGTGTTTGCTTTTCTTTTCTTTCTCCTCTTCCTCCTTCCTTTTTGGGCTATTTGCCAGTCCTCATTACTTTCGTTTTCCGACGAAGGTTCCGAGGAATCGGAAGGGGGATGGGCATGTCGTGTGGATCTGTGTTTGTTTGTGTAAGTGGTTGTGTTGTTGTTTTTGTTGTTGTTGGTTGTTGACTTTTTGGTTGTGGTGTATGTGATGTGTGGGAAGTGGGATCAGTTTTTGTATTGTCTTTTGGTTTTACTGTTTCTTTAGTTCTTGTTGTCGTAGGTGTTTTTCCGGATGCTGTTTTATGTTCGTTTGTTCGTGTTGGATGTGTTTCTTTTGTTTTCTGTGTTGTTGGTGTTGTTGGATGTGTCTCATTGCTTGTTTTCTGTGTTGATGGTGGTGTGGGTGTACTCTTTCCTTGTTGTGGTTGTTGTTCTTGCTCTTGTTGATTTTTCTTTGTTGTTGGGCAGCTAGTTCGGAGGTGCCCTTCTCTGCCACACAGATAGCAGCGAGGCCTCCTGCCTTCTACCACTAGATAGAGAATATGGCCGTCTGGCATATCAATATGGTGTGGGATGTTGATTACTTTATTCTCGCTGATTTGGAGCAATACTTCGATCCTTTTTCCGGACCATTTTAGTTCCTGATAAGTGGCATACTCGAAGATGTTGAAGTCCTCTTCCATACGGTAACAAATGGCGGATAAAAGCCATTGTGCCTCTATTTCAGGAGGGATATTCATTATTGAAACTTTGGTCACACGTTGCTCAAGGTAGGTCGGAATTAGTTTTAGTTTGTCCGACTGTAGTGTGAGTTTCGACAGCTCTTGGTTTTTGCTTCGCTGTCGAAGCGAACTCGGATTGTGTCATATTTATTCCACCAGTTTACATATCTTTGGAAATCCCATATTGGGCATAAACAAATTTCAGTAAGTTCTTGGGGTGCTTGTTCTGGTCTGTGCGTTTTGGCATTTAAGATTTTGTATATTATTGTTCTCTTTCGTGTGTTTTCTATGGTGTTTTGTGGTATGTTTAGTTGTAGGCATGAACCCTTTTCTGTAAAGAGGGCTTTGGTCTGCTCGATCTGCTCCGGTGTGAAATGTTGAAGTGTTTTTCTTTGTTTCAATGCTTCTGGAAAATTCGTGGTGGTGGTGTTGGTGGTGGTGCTGTTTGTAGTGGTGGCAGAGGCGTCCGTTGTAGTAGCTGACGGTGAGGCTGTGGTGGTGGCGGAGGTGTCCGTTGTAGCAGTTGACGGCGAAGCTGTGGTGGTGGTGTTGTTGTTTGTCTTTGAGATCATAGCCTTTGAGACGGTGTTGTTGTTGTTGTTGATGGTGATGGTGGTGGCGGTGTTAGCGTTCATGCTAACACTGACACCTGTTTGTGTGCTACTTCTTCCTTTGTTCCCTCCTTCGTGAAGTTGTGGGGAAGACAGGGTAGGAAAGGTTATTGCGTACGAGTGGCCAAACAGACCGGCGTTCGTCACATGGCTTGGAATCGCCATTCTTAAAATAAAATGGCTAAGAAAGCCGAAAATAAATTTTACAAAAATGGGGAATTCGCCACACAGGGCAAATTTCCCGTGCAAACAAGTTGCACAACTGAATATATCAGCCTTTGTATATAAAATATGACTGAGAAACAAACTTTTTTGAAGCAAAAAAGGCAAAACTTACGGAGCCGATGTGTCTACCGTCCGTCCATGATGATAGATAGATAGATAGATAGATAGATAGATAGATAGATAGATAGATAGATAGATAGATGAAAGTCTGTGTACGTAGGCAAGTTACTATGACTGCCAGTACAATGACACAAGGACTTAGTGGTACTTCTATAACAACAGGGTACCGTATTAACCCTACAGACTGAAAATTGAAACTCTACTTCCGACAGGCTTCTATAGATTGCGTGTCTTGCGAATTTCTTTTACAACGGTTCGGTAAAGCTGCAGACATGGCAAACGGATTTGGGAAATTATGATATAAAGTGTAATTGGATCTTAATCTAATTCTTTTGGATGATATAGGTTGATTGGGACGATCGGAGCTTATTTTTGGGAGGAAGAGTAAAAGTTTAAATTAATTGCAACTATTGGTTCTGCTTATTCCTTGATAAAACTGTGAGAAAGCTGATGACATTATTTCTTGTATCTTTTCATTGTTTTAAAAGCTAGTTTTGAGTGTAGTACTGCATTAGTTTCAGCTATTACATAAACAATTTTCCGATCGTTCGCTTTAATTGAAATGTACGAGATCTGGGGAGAGTACAATGTCATTAGTTGTTAACTCTGCATCAGACCGACCAGTCTCTATAGCATTGCCTTTACTAATTGCAGGCTTTGTTAATTACACATTCTTTAACTGCTCTTGCACCAAATTCTGTTTCTCCCCTTCTTCAGCAATACACATATGAATTATGCAGTAGAAAATAATTAAATACTCCAATGACAATTTTTATTAATTGAATAAATACCGTGAAGTCAAAATTTCTGCTCTAAGATTTCCAAGGTTTGATTCGAAGAGGTTTTGGTCTTGTTTTCCAGTGGAGATATACTTACCATCATCATCATTATCATCATCATTATCAGCGTTGACCTTGTGTCGATAACTGATTTTCCTGGTTTATAAAAGTGACCGAGATCGCAACAATCCATCTAACCAACAGCACGCCAATCCATTGTAGATTTATTCATTCGCAACTGAGTGGAGTGGAGCAATAAAAAATGAATTGTTTTGTTCCAGAACACAATTCGACAGACATTTGCACAACTTATTAGATTCAATTGTCAATGTATTAGGTAAAACGAAACCTGAGAAAAGAAACAATTTTTTTTTAAATACCTGCCGAAGGTGCTGCGCAATAGGATAGAAAGGGGGACATCATAGTTTGCAAACGAACCTTTTAGTTCTGCAACCATCACATTAACAACAGTCAAATGTAATCCATTACAGAACCGCTTTGTATGAAACTATTTGCTAAGTTTACGGATTTAATGTTGATAGCTTTGGGAAAACATATTAATAATTCGTAATAGATCAGTATGATGCAGTTTATGTATTCAGTAAGGTTGCATTAGAGGAGACATTAAGGTATTTACCATTTTCATAATGAATTGCTTTAAAGAGATTATTTAAAGGGACTGCAAAATCTGGTATTATGTTTCTCTAATTATATTCCCTCGATTTTATCTTTCTGTTATGTCATAACCCAACGGCATTCATTGACTTCAGAAATACTTTTCAAACATTTTAAACAAGCTATCTTACCTCGGCATTTATTGTATATTATTGTATATCAAAATACGATATAGAAAGATAACACGTAACATATAGCACTATATTATTCGGTTATTCTTAGATCTTTAAAATAGATATTTAATACCTTATACGCTTTACTTTGGAAACCAAGATCTAATGACATTAAGGTTGAGTCGATGAAAATTCGAGAAAATGAGATAAAGGAAAATATATATATATATATATATATATATATATATATATATATATATATATATATATATATATGTCTCTGTGTGTGTGTGTGTGTCTGCATCTATCTGTTTGTGTGTTTGAGTTAATAGTCAAGAGGATTTAAGCATTGAATTTGATAAAATTCATCCTATGGCTGTGGAGCTGTTTCAGGATGGAAACGCAACCTTTCAGGATGATAATGCACCAATTCACACAGCTAAAGTTATTACTGAATGGCAAGAGAAATATTCTAGTGAAGTTGAACATCTTATCTGGCCACCACCGTCCCCAGATCTCAATATTTTTTAATATTTATGGTGCAATTTAGAAAACCAAGTAAGGAGTCGATATCCTTCACCATCATCACTACAAGAACTGGACACTGTTTTAGATGAAGAATGCACAAAAATTCCTTTCGAAACAATTCAAATTTGTACGAGTGCCTACCTCGTAGAATTCAAGCTGTAATTACTGCCAAAGGTGGTCCTACCCATATTAAAATAGATTTGTTTGAAATTTTAATGTGTTTCCATTAATTTGTCGAACCCCTGTATATCAAATTGAATGAGGTGGTAGGTTAGCGGTTAGGGTTCTCGGCTCACGATTGTAAGTTCGTGAGTTCGACTGATGGTGGAGGACTCTTTGATTGCAAAGAATTCAAATTTGATTGCAATGAATTCAAATTTGATGGCAATGAATTCAAATATGATGGCAAAAATCCAAACTAGATCAAAAACATCTGTAATTATAACATCGAAAAATACCTTAGGAATGAGAACCCTGGTTCGAAATTTGCCCGAGACACCTGATGAAGGATGGAGGGTGTATCAGCCGAAACGTTGTGTTAACAACAAACAACATGAGGACAAATATCCGTCGAATGTAAATGATGTAAATAATGTATATAATTCCTCATCTCTTGAATATAGAACTGCATTATATTCTTATTTCATTTATCTATTTTGCAGAATAGGATTGTGCGATTAGCATCAGTCGGCTTTCCATTACGGGTGTGTTTGACCAGAAATCCTATTACTGCTAGTAACTTACATGCAGAGACCCTGTGTCCAATTTTCAGCAAATACATAGAGATTCCAAACATAGTGTCCAACTTTCGGTTGCATCTGTAGTTATGATTAGAAGCGAGAGAACAGCAATGAGATGATAATATAGTCAACAACTGCTGGCGATTAGCAATTGTTATTGAATCACAGAAGGAAAAAAACAACCAGGTTCATCGATGTCCTCCTTTTCCTTTTGTTCCTCTACCTCCCCTTCCTCATTTTTCTCCTCCTCTTCCTCATCATCATCATTATCACCACCATTATAAACATTATAATTAATACGGATATCAGTGTTATCATTAGATATTAATATGGAAATATGTGTTATTCATTATTTATTATAATTATAATTACGCTCAATATTTTACCGTAATTATTTTATAATAAATACGATACTCAACCATATCGTGGATCATTATTATTATTATTATTATTATTATTATTATTATTATTATTATTATTATTATTGTTATTATTATTATTATCATCATTATCTTCATAAAGCAGCGAGCTGGCAGAATCGTTAGCACGCCGGGCGAAATGCTTAGCGGCATTTCGTCTGCTGCTACGTTATGAGTTCAAAATCAGCAGACGTCGAATTTACCTTTCATCCTTTCGGGTTCGATGAAATACGTACCAGTTGAGCTTCGGGGGTCGATGTAATCGACTAGTTCTCTCCGTCAACATTTCTGGTCTTATACTTATTGGAGAATAGATTATTATTATTATTTTGTTGTTACTGTTGTTTTACTTTTCATCTGCATGTTTGTTACAATCACTTGCCAAGACACACTCAGCATCCTGGGGTGAGTGAAGGATAAATGATGTTACGGTTTGGCTGAAATCTTGAGGAGGGGCAGTGGCAGTGGCAGTAGCGAAATATCTTCATGTAATACAACACATGTTTAAAAGGATAGGGTTTTTCTTATCATGTGGACAGTACTTGTCAGCACAATCTTTTGGATTTCTCTGAGACTTGGTTCTCCTGCGATCTTATCTAGATGTTTCTGACCTCCCTTCTTTATAATACCTAGGCCACCTTTAATTGCAGGAACAGTTCTCACGTTAAGATGCCACATCTTTTGCATTTCAATTTCCAGTAACTTATGTTTACTTAATTTCTCAAATTTCTTTACAGATATATTTATATCAGTGGGAACACTTTCAACTATTAGTCTACAACTGTTTTCTTCCCAGTCTTTAATAATTACATCTGGTCGATTAGCCTGGATCGTTCTGTTAGTGTTGACTGGAAAATCCGAGAGAATAGAGACATTTTTACCTTGAACGCCTGGCTTAAGATAATATTCATTCCAGTAAGCAGGAGTGCTGATTTTGTAGTGTTTACATTATGTCCAATGTAAATACTGTCCCAAACTATCGTGGTGATATTTCTATTCGTTTGGTGTCACCACTGGACATCCGGAGGCGAGATGGTCTATTGTTTCGTCAAAAGTGTCGCAGAATCTGCATATAGGGTAAGAAGAATTTTGGAAAACGTTAGCCTGGTAGATTTTGGTAAGGAAGCTTTGAACTTCTCCCGCTAATATGAAACTTTTAGTCTTTGCTTTTAGTATTGAACTTCGTAACTACTGATGGGTTTTTGCTTGGTCTATATCGGCATTTCAACGTCGAGGTATATACTGTTTATGCAGAGGCTTCTGACTCCACCGCTCCTCAATTTGTTTCTGCCCGTTCATTTGGGCAGACGGCTTGATCACTTTGCTTGTTTTGTATCAGTGGTTTCAGGTTTTCCAAATATTTCAGGGTTAATGCTAACTTCCCTTGAGAATTTCTAAACTTCTTTGACATTAGAATGTGATTGTTTGCTGCTTTCATGTTTGCACACACCTGCAGCATCCACTACTCGTACTAGATAAGTACCTATTCATAGCTATTGTGGAGATCCTACAGCACAGTTCTACCTGCATTATTCCTCTTCCTCTATTACGTCTATATAGGTACAGACGATCAACGCCTGCTTTCGAGTGGTGCATAATCTAAGATGTTAATGGTTTTCTTGTCTTCCTGTCAAGATGTTGAAGATCTGTAACATTCCAGTTAATGATGTTAAAACTGTATTGGACAACTGGAAGTGCCAGAGTGTAAATGGAGTCGATGTGATTTTGGAGTCGTATTCAGTTTTTTGTATGATTTGTATTATTTTGTGATACTCCTTTCGTATTCTTCCCTTCATAGTAGCATGCTGTATACCCTCTCCTTGGTTTATCCCCAGATATTTATAGTTTTTTTGTCGATTAAGCTTCTTGATGGTATTGTCAGTATCTAATGTAATGGAAGCTGTTTGCATGAGCTTACCACTCACAAAATTTGCTTTAGCACACTTATCAAGGCCCAAATCCATCCCAATGTCATTGCTGAACTCTTTAACAGCTGTTGGCACCTAGAACGTCGTCAGGCGCTCACAACCCTCTGCCAGTCGGGCAATGGGATCGGTGGATGTTTCGCTTTAGAAATCTATAGAGGCTTAGTGGCGGGGAAGTGCGGTGATGTTCTGGAGGAGACTCAGGGTACCCACGAGAACGAACTGGCTAGTCTGTTCCGGAGGACTTTCCGGTTGGAAACTACCATGGATAATTTCTAGATGTCCTTGACCTGGCAGTGCTACTGAGGAGGGGCGCGGCTGGTTTGAGATAAACTCTACAGGTATGGATGTGCTGTCAGATGAACTCTTCCGAGGTGCGCACAGAGTGACGAAACCGTACTGCACGCCCTCGTTCAGTGTCCGGGCATTGCTGACTTGTGGGGTTATGTTGAACAGCTGCTGTCACGTGTGGGACGAATTTTTCTGCCGGCCGTGTCTGTAGTGATGATCGTACTGGCGCCCTCCTTCAATCGAGCAAGTAAGGCAGTTTTTCTTTGCCTAGTGGCTGTGGCGGAAGAGATTGTTAGGTGGATAAGGCTGAAAAGCATGAGGGCAGATACATTCCTCTTTGGTAGGGCTCTCATTGCCTTTTTAAAATTTCACTTAAAAAGAAAATTGAATGTGCGGAGGGAAGTACTGTCCTCGAGTGAGTTTATTGAAAGGTGGGTGAAAGTTGGGAAAATGGCAAGAGTGGATGGTACCCCTCTAAGTGTAGACCTGTGAGTCGGAGAGAAGGAATTGGAGAGGGCACTGGCTCCTAGAGTTTCAGGGAAATTTTGGACAGTGGGGTTCATCGATTATCCCTAGAGGCGTCCCTGTATCAGGAGGGTCACATCTTTATCACTCTCCCCACCCTTTTTCACCGTTGTGTGCCATGCATATGTCCGTTCTTTTCCGAGTATATCGTGGTATTTTTTTTTTTTTATCACTTCATTCACATATGTAAAACCCTCACTTTATATCTGTCTCTCTATTGTTCCCTTCATCCTTCACCTTGATCATTATCATTAAGACGGTAGATTCGCTAGCACGATGGAAGAAATGCTTAGTGGTATTTCGTCTGCTGATACGTTTTGAGTTCAAATTCAGCCGAAGTCGACTTAGCCTTTTATCCCTTCGGGGTCGATTAAATAAGTACTAGTTACGCACTGGTGTCGATGTAATCGACTCACCCCCTCTCCCCAAATTTCAGGTCTTATGCCTATAGTAGAAGGGATTATTTTCATCATTATTATCATTATTATTATTGTTAATAATAATAATAATAATAATGATATTTTATTGAGTGAGAGTGCAGTGCATGCCATCATCATCATCATCATCATTATTATTATTATTATTATTATTATTATTATTATTATTATTATTATTATTATTATTACTGTTGTTGTTGTTGTTGTTGTTATTATCGGTATTATGACTACTATTATTATTCTTGTTATTATTATTATTATATTTGCAGCGCTTTTAGTTGTTGTTAAACAAGAAAAATACACATAAAAGTCATCGCTTAATTGCAGTTCCCCTCAGCAGTAGAGGCGGCGGCGGCAGCAGCAAAAAACACTGCATTACTGCCAGAACGAATTAGCGCAGCAATCCTAATAGTATTTTGTGGTTAATGTTATCGCTAGCTTTATCAACATCCATCTTTTTATTATTATTATTATTTTTTTGCTCCATATTCTATTTCTTTTTGTTTCATTACAAGCGTTCGCCTAACTTCCGTTTTTCCCATCGGGAATTCTAGGAAAGACATCTGTGAATACATAAAGTGCCATCTGGTGGCTCATTCCATAAACGTTCGCTGATATCTCATGCAAATTATCATAGCCTGAAAAATAATGGATGTTGTCGACTGTTGATGATATTGCTGCCGATAGGAAGGCGTGGCGTCGTGGAATTCGTTACGCTGGGATGCAGTTGATAAATTGCTATCACATTAAAGGCTTGATTGCTGCTGCCTCTGCTGCTGCTACACTACTACTACTACTACTACTACTACTACTACTACTACTACTACTACTACTACTACAATTACTACTGCTACTACTCTCTCCATATCTTACTAAAAAATTAAGAAGCACTACCAATACTAGAATTACTACTACTACTACCACTGCTGCTGCTGCTACTGATGCTGTTGTTACAGCTACTACAACTATTACTGCTGCTGCTACTACTACTACTACTACTCCATAACTTACAACAACATCAAGAACAAATACTACCAATACTAGGATTACAAATACTGCTGCTGTTGTTGTTAATACTACTACTACTATTGCTATTGCTACTATTACTGAGGTTGTGGTGGTGGTGGTGGTGGCGCGGCGGCGGCGGTAGTGGCGCGGCGGCGGCGGTAGTGGCGCGGCGGCGGCGGTGGTGGTGGTGGTGGTTTCGATGGGGGTGACGATGATGATGATGACGATTTTGTTAGCTTTATTCCAGTATTTAGTTTTATTCGTTTCTATATATTCCTGAATTCCGTTCTTGATGTTCCTGCATTCCGTCGGTGATAAAATAAGCATCTAAAATGACTAGTTTTATTCGTTTTCTTCTTCTTCTTTTTCTTCGTCTTCTTCTAGTAGTAGTAGTAGTAGTAGTAGTAGTAGTACCGTTCTTATCATTTAGGGCTGTGGTCAAATCATTGTAACGTCGTACAAAATACCTTGCTGTATTTGTTCCGGCATTTTATGCTCTCATTTCAAATCCCGTTCAGGTTAAATTTGCCGGTCATTCTTTCGTAATAAAACAAAATACCACTCAACTGCCCTCATATATTGTACAGATATAATAAATAGTTGTGTTCTTGTTTTTAAAAGAATCTGATTTGTGTAAACGATAGGAATCGGAGACAATTTTGCTCTGAATCATTTCAGCTTCGATAAAATTATATTACTTCCGCGTGTATAATGAAACTGTTTCTCGTCGGAAATAAAACTCGCTCGAGGAATGATCTTATGTCTGCTAATATTTCTACTTTTGAATTAGGTTATATATTCGTGATTAACGAAATTGTTTACTGTGACGCCCATGTAAGATTATTACAGAAAATCAAGGCAATTACAGGTAAAACGAATCGTCATGACAGGATAGTTCAATCGATTAAAATATTCAGAGCAAACTTTTAAGCGTCAGTCTCAATAAATGGCGAACATTTCATTGTATTTCTGGGCAAAATTTAAATTCTACGTATTTAATCTTAAATTTTACATCTAATATTCAATCATATGAAATTGATCATTAGAAACTATTTACCTGGGATATACGGGCATTCAGACTTTGTTAACTCAGTCATCTATATTCTTCTCAATCAGATGATGTAGTAATCCAACGTTCTTTAAAATTGATGCATTGCAATAGCTACATGTTTACAGTCCTTAGGGATAGTGTATTGTTTGGAATTATCTAATATTTTTGTGCAACACAGAAAATTCTACGTCGTATATCCCATTTTCTATATTCACAACTGTTTACTCTGTTTTTATTCTAGGGATTTTTCCGAAATTTTAACACCATAAAGACAGGTATGTTGATCACTTTGAGTTTTGTTTATATGCTGGCATATTTCATAAAACTGATGGTGCAAAGAGTAATTAGTTAATCAGATTAAAACAGCTCAACCGGGACTGATATGCTGGAGAAGATGAGCGAATAATGCTATTAACGTCGGGTTATTGTCTTTCTTCTTTCTATAATGTTATTCAATTTAGATGTTACAATTTTACAACATTAATTATACAGTACTAGACGCAATACATGTGAACCATTTCCAAATCTTTTTTTCGCAGAGTAAAACATGAACACTGATCCACACAGATGACTGAGTAAAAGTATTTCAGTAAATAATATGTACATGGTTTCATATTATCGTAAGTCAAGATCGACACATTCCGGATATTGAAAATATTTCCTTAACACCGAATGATAACTTCCAATTAAGGAACATTAGAATTATTCTCTATGGAAGCAAACGAGAAAGAACCCTTAGCATTAAATTTCGGGCCTCTATGTAGTGAAGAGTTTCATGGGTTCAATTGCATAGAGAAATAGAGAATACAACATTGTGCATCATAGCCATTTGTCTGAGAGAGAAAGTAAAACTTTAGACTTGAAGATTTAGCGAAGCATCAAGAATTTATACGGATTTCAGTTGTCACCCTGCCTGACATTATAATCAAGTATTACATATAAATTCTGGTTGTAATACACATTGGAGGCAGCTGATTGATATTATTCCTTCAAGCTGGAATCATTAGACATCGGTTACATTAATTTGCGGTAGTCGTTCCGGCTTTTTGTGATCTGAGATTAAATCTCGCAGCGATCAAATTTCCCTTTGGAGACGATCAATCAAGTAACAGTCCTTCATGGGAATCTATTTTTTCTCTTTCTCTAATCTTTTCTTTTTCTCCGTCTTTTTCTCTCCCTCTGAGAGAAACCGACGGGGTCACCCCTAAACAAGCACTAATTTCACCAGGCTAAGAGAAGCGGTATATTATGAGGACAACCGCATCACCACCCTATCAAAGTGTTAAGAATCCGTGACATGGAATGGCATTCTATTCTTTTATTCTTTTACCTGTTCCACTCATTTGACTGCGGTCATGCTGCAGCACCGCCTTATAGCGTGTTAGTCGAAGGAATCTACCGCCAAGGACTCATTCTTTGTAAGCCTAGTACTTATTCTATCAATCTTTTTTGCCGAACCGCTAGTTTACGGTGTCATAAACACATCAGCATCAGTTGTCAAGAGATGGCGGGGGGGTGCAAACACAGAGACGCACACTGAACTATATATATATGCATATATATATATATATATATAAATATATATATATATATATATATATATATATATATATATATATATATATATATATATATATATATATATATATATATATATATATACATACGACGGGCTTCTTTCAGTTTCCAGCTACCAAATCCACTCACAAGGCTTGGTCGGCCCAAGGCTATAGTAGAAGACATTTACCGAAGGTGCCACACAGTGGGATTGAAGCCGGAACCATGTGTTTGGAAAGTAAGCTTCTACCACACAGGCACGTCTATACTTGCAAGCAGATTTTGTTTTCTACCGGTAAATGTAAAACAAATTTAAAATAAGAGTAAATATTTCATCACAAGAAATTGCATGATACGTCGAAACTTCCGCCCCATAATTCTATGACTGCCAACAATATCTTCTAGTCAGTATCTTTCAGCATCACAGTTTTAATTATCTTTCTGCCAAGAGGTACTCAAAGTAACCGCAGTAGCAATAAATGCAAGTGTATATATATATATATATATATATATATATATATATATATATAATACTATTATTCATGATATATATATATATATATATATATATATATATATATATATATTTATATACAATGATAAGGAACTGATCCATCTTGTCTGTCTTTGACTGAACCATTTCCTGCTTCTAGCCTTAGGGGCCACATAAATTGCTACTTTGTGGACTCACAACAAAAGGAAGTATTAACACTGTATTCCTAAAACTGATAATTATGGCTTTTGCAACTGGCTACAACTCTTAAATCATTTTCCTTTTTTTGCCGTGGCTGTTCTCGTACATCAAGGCTGCTGTTGCTGTCTTCACTATGTTCTTGTTTTCTATTTTTGACTGTGCTAAATACTATTTTATTCAGTTTGTATTGGATAATTTTATTTTAATTCTAAAACTTGATTTTGTGTTTCAGATCTTTTGGTAAAATTGTCTTATTAATGAAATAGTTGCAACTTTAATATCCGCGTATCTGCATCATTTCAGATTCAATAGCTTACTATTAAGCTCTCCTATAAGCTTTAAGTGTCTCGCGTAGAGAGAGTACGCTAGAGAAAGAACATTTAATATTGATTTCAAGCTTTAACACAAGGCTAGCAATTTCGGGGAACTGGGTAAGTCGATTATGTCGACACTAAACCGCAACTGGTACTTATTTTATCGAAACCGAAAGCTGAAAGGCAAAGTCGAACTCGGCGAAATTTGAAAGGAGCATTCCATATTGTTCCTTAGAATGTATGGAAGATATCATTTGGAGTTTACACAAGAATCCAACACCGTTGCGATACAGCATTAAGTACATTAGAATTAGAAGAACATTTGGATTAGATTCACTGATTTCATTTAACTTGAAGGAAATAATCAGAGTTCTTTTTCATCACTACGAGCGGCGATGAAAATTTCCTAGCTTTAAGTAAAAGAAAATACAGGAGGATCAGTTATTCATAATTTTATTCAACATATTCCCGTCTCAGATTCACATATTTATAGCAGCGGTCCTTCAGTTTTTCTAAA
The DNA here is from genome assembly GCF_046866305.1 of Octopus bimaculoides. Classification (NCBI taxonomy): domain Eukaryota; kingdom Metazoa; phylum Mollusca; class Cephalopoda; order Octopoda; family Octopodidae; genus Octopus; species Octopus bimaculoides. The sequence continues at coordinate 26,060,145 of NC_142939.1, forward strand.
CACTATAAAAGAACTCAGAAGTTTGGGCCTCTAACCAGGCCTTTCGAGACACCGTTAAAGCCAGGATCTTTAAACCACCCCTCCTATCAGCAAATATCTACATCTCTTCTGTTCATATCATTTCGTCGCCTTAGTTTACATTGAAATTACATCATATCATATATATTATACACATTATATTTAACACTGTCAGCCTATCATCGTTTCTCGGTTTCCTATTATAGATAAATAGAGATATTAGTAATACGTATGTAACCACAGTTCATCATAATTTGCCTCAATTAACACACCTTCCCTGCTCTCATTATCTGGTTTCAGAAGAAAGCCTTGTTTCAGAGATGGTTTTTCATGATAAACCTAACAGATGGGGCATCGTATTTATGAATATATCACACATGTTGATTATACTTCCAAGTAACGAAAGCAATATTGCTACCCCATAAGAGCAACGCCGTTTTAAATAATATCTCCTAGATACATATTCCTCCCGATTTTAAAAGCTATTTGAAGCAGATTCAATTGCAACATCTAAGCTTTAAGCTTTATCAGTTATTTTTATCTCGTTACGGGTTTGAGATTTTTTTTTCATAAGGTTATATAATGTTAAACCTCCTTTGATATTACTTCAATTTTAGAGTTTCATCCGCTCTTGTTTTCCATAACGAAATTACGAAGGTAAGGCAAATTGCAATAAGTATCAAAAACAATTTTTTAAAGGTGTGCTTTGAAAACAATCAATTGTTAAACGGTAATAAAACGTGCGATGTTTTTATGCATCAGAGAAGGGAAGGAGAAATATGTATTCCAGCTTCATAAACATATTTGTTCAGTTTACATTTCGTTAGCCCATCAAAACATCGTTACTATTCCACGGAAGGTTTACAGCAATCGTTGATCGACTTTCTTCCTTATCGCATACATTGTTGTTAGCTGGGCATGCTATATTTATGAACCTGCATAGATTTTTTCTCAATTAAGACTATTATCATTATTATTATTATTATTATTATTATTATTATTATTATTATTATTATTAGGGCTATAAGTGAGCAGAATCGTTATCTTATCGGATAAACTGCTTCGCACTATTTCCTCTGGGTGATTGCATACTGAGTTCAAGGCAGACGAAGCTTAATTTCCCTCTTCACCAATTCGGGGTCGGTAAATTAAAGTACCTGTCAAGTATACGGTCGATGTAATTCGCTAACAGCCCGGTCTCTAAAATTACTGGCCTTGTTCAAATTTGGAAGCAATTAATTTTGACGTTTATTTTTTGTAGGGTACGTCCTATTTGCTTCCAAATTTTTCTTAATTCGTTTTTGAAAAACATTTATTTAACAAAGTTGTGAAGTTCTGTTAAATTTTGGCACAAGGATATCCATTTCGTTAAGTAAAGACAGAAACTGCCAAATTGTAACCTAAAGGGCACTGCCTTTGTAATAATTTATTTGCTCTCGTTTGTTTTAATTTTCTCAATTACAGTGTCCTTAATGCTGGTTAGCAGATTGAGCCAAAAGGTATGGAGAGAAGTGATCTCTCTCAATACTAACTTCACCAGAGAATTATTTTATTCCCCCATTATGTTATAATACACAGCGACGAAACGTTCCTGTTAAGAAGTGACGCGGACACGTAAATAGCAACAACAACATCAACAACAACAATGACAGCAATGTTAGTGGCACCGTTGTAATAGTAGGGCAAACGTCTTTATCACCGTGAAAACAAAAACAATCAGCATGGATACTGGCAGACACAATAACAGTAAAGCCAGCACAAGCAGACTATGCGCTAAAAACAGCATCAACAGAAGCAAAAACAAGAACGGCAACAAAATAAACGGTGAGGGCGATTTTACGGCTAGGATATTTTTTTTTCTTTTGCGGGACGCTGAACTCAATGCAATACATCTCGATCTCCTTAAACGACCAGGAGGCATGCGATATACTCATACAAATTGTAAAAGTGAATGGTCGTAGAACCAAATTTGCTATCCCAGCTGATGTTTCTGCAACAACTGGTTCTCAGACGGCATTGTACAGATGTGCATCGGTAAAAAAAAAAACACCTAGAAGCAGCAACATACACCCAGGTAAAAATATTCGTGAAAGAAATATGGACAGATATGAACTATGTGGCCAGAAAAAAACAGTAAGGTACATGAAAATCGAAGCTCTGGCGCTAAAGTACTTCATTGTTCACGTGCCCACCGTTTCTGCTAAGGGAAAGGAGAATTACCCCTACCTTGGACATCTTGTAGGAGATGAACTGTTTTGCCGTGAACAGCAGTAATATCCTTTTCGTCGTACAACGAACTACATCCTATTCAAGATCCTCATCCAGACTAAACGGGAGGGTGTGAAAAGGATTTCACACCTTTCCACTTGTCTGTTGGCGTGCAGCTGCGTGTTGCGGTTAAAGCTGAAGTCGAAAATGTCAGTTGGTATAGAATGCAACTTGTTTCCTCTCACCAAAACTATACATATAAGAGTTTACCGCCATTATTGCCGACATCACAGTAAAGTACTTAGAAAAAAATACCACAAAGCAGCAGCACTAATAACATAGCTATAACAGCCGCAGCGACACGGGCAACTGCAGCTACGAATTGTTGCAGTAGCGAATACCAGTAGCAAATGTATGCTCAGAAACATCATTAACCAAACTAATAACAGAACCAAATCCAGCTACGCAAGAATATCTCGGACCTAACGGCTTCTTTCTTACTTTTCCTATCCCTCCTTCACTCATTCAAACGGCAACATGCACATGGACATATATTGAAACAAACTCCACTATCCCCTGGATTGTATCTTTCAGACAGAAAATCTTGTCTTGTGGTATCTAGGGGCAACCATCAAAATCAAAAATACAAAAAACGATATTTTCTAGAGACAAAAACGTTACACAAGCTAAACAAAACTTACTATCACAACAGCAACATCGAAACCACAACCACACTATACGCAAACAAACATACAAAGATAAATCAATACATTAGATCCCTACCATCGCGCTCCTCCAAAACGAAAAAAACAACAACACAGTAACACTTCCAGCTAACAAACAAACATCGTTTAAACACATTCACCTGAAACTTTTTCCTCATAAGGAGCAGTAATCAAAAAGCTTTATGAATTATTTAAAGTCAATTCGTTTTGTAAAGTACTCTCGTCTGTTTAGTCGTGTGTGAGCATTGCTCATAAAGGGTATTCAAAAAGTCTCTCCACAGTAAATTGTTTTCACCCTGCAAATCACAATGGTGCTACTTCAAGAGTTTTTCGGTGAACGGATTTTCGGTGAAGGGACTTCGGCCACCAGGATCAACTGATTTAACACCGCCAGACATTTTGTTTTCTGGAGAGCAAGAAACGCCTGAAAACCATTAAATACTTACTGCGGCGAGACTTTTTGAACACTTATTTTATGTTTAATCAAACTGCACGTATTTCAATTTCATCTATCCAAGCATTGCTATGCTCCGTAACCTCAATGAGATAACTTGCTTCGTTACGTACAGAGTTTATGCTCTATTGCATATTGATAACTTCTCTGATTTGTAACGATACATTGTTTATTTAATCGAGTATAATATATTGTTATGAGTACGCAAGCGTATAGGGAATTATTTGACTTGCAATGCTATGATTTGTTATCTATATTTATCCATTGATGATAGTGTCTCTTATAAGTATTGCTTTTTGCAAGAAATCTGAAGTATTTCCATAATCTGTACAGGAATTACTGCTAATTGTTATAAGAACTTTAGCAAGTTGTTGAAAACCGTGACACTCAGCTTCAAGCAAGACAAAATGCTATTGAATCGTTGAAGTAGGCG
>NC_142939.1:26068982-26076482 GCF_046866305.1 Octopus bimaculoides
TCTAGAATAGTCTCTTCCTGAGTAGTGGATCGACCCACTAAACAGAGGATTCCAAGGTGGCAAACACAAACCAAAACAGGAAAAATTGGACAGTAAAAACAACATTAAAATGCCGTACGGCCAAACGCGAATTTGATGTAGAACGCTAGCAGTTCGTCTCGCCTTCATAGTGGCTGGAGTGAAAAGAGAATTGACCACAGGTCACGCGTGAGCAGAGAGGATGGTAGAGGGAGGAAGTGGAACGAGGAGGAAAAGAGAGATGTGTGTGTAGCAGTGAAGTAGAAGCCAGGACAACAGAAGGAATCAGAGCGAGAGGGGGAGATGGGTAAGAAGAAAGATAGATAGGTAGATAAGTAGAGGGATAGATAGAAAGATAGAGAAAGAGAGAGGATGGTAGGGGAGGAAGTGGAACAAGGAGGAAGAGAATGAGATATGTGTATAGCAGTGAAGTAGAAGCCAGGACAACAGAAGGAAGCGGAGCGAGAGGGGGAGATGGATAAGAAGAAAGTTAGGTAGATAGATACAGGGATAGATAGAAAGATAGAGGAAGACAGACAGACAGATAGATAGATAGATAGATAGATAGATAGATAGATAGATAGATAGATAGATAGATAGAGTCACCTCAGAATAATAAAGTACAAACTTACTTGCAAAAAGGACGTGTGCGTTCAATGATGTAATAATGAAAGAATATATATGCATGTATACACACATATATGTACATACTTACATCTACATGTGTATATAGATGCATATCAGGGTAGAGGACGTTAGATCAATGAACTACAGACAACGAAACGAACACATAGGAAAACAGATAGCCACCTACATATATACAATGAATGCGAGAGAAAGATCATGGCCTTTCCACTTCAGGCAGTTGAGGTTGATATAGTTAATGTTCTGTTTAAAACGATGTAGTCTAAGAATGCAGGACTGACAAGAGCAAGAAGAGCACTCCGGAGAGTCAATGTTCTTAGAATGAAGGATTGACATAGCAGTTAATGCGGGGAAAGTGTTTCGGGTGCCCCTAATGTATATAGAGGAGTTATGATATCAACCAACTCTGAGGAGGAGAAACCGGTATGGTATTGACTGAAAATATAGGTTGTAGAGAAATCACGCTTATGGGCCAAGGGTTGGATAATTGCCGTTATAGGTGAAATGATGTATGAATTAGCCAAGTGGCACTTCTCTCGATGCGAACTCGGATTACACTATGCATAACAGCAGTAGATGTAGAATGAGGGCTTCATTTCTGCCTTGTAATTTGTCGTCAGCTTTTGAGATCTGAAAATATATACTGAATGATATGTTGATATGAGGTCGATATTCGTATTAGGTCGAGTGGACATGTAGGGGCATCCTCATTGTTCTGCTGGCTATAGTATTTAGTTTTCAATATAAAATATTTATAGGTAATATCAAAGAATTTAATTTCTGTTTTGCAAGAAATATTTCGTATCCTGAACCTAAATTCAAAATGACCGAAGTCTTTGTTTGTTGTTTTTTAATCCCATATAAATATGAATTAACAAACGTTTCACCAAATGAATTCTAGGAATTACCCCCTCCCTTTTATTGATTCGTATCGACTACATTAGCCAATGTATATTTACTTCTTTTGGGAAATTTGTAATTTGAGGAAGTCTTAGCTATTATTTCTAAGAGCAGATTACACATGGTGACTCGTTAGTTAGTTCGTATGAAAACTTTATACCATGTATGTGTGGAAACCATAACGAAAATTTAATTACATTCTGATGTAAAAGTTGCAAAGCACATTCTGAAGTTTCTTTGAAACCATCTTTAAACTCAATATCAGACATATCTCAAAATTTAGATGAATAACATGGTTAATACCAAAACAACTACTTTGAAGAGATGTTCCTAGTTAATTCTCCGAGAGAATTTATAACACTACGGACAGTCATTTACTTGATCAGAGAAATGTGCTGTAGCTATGTACAAAATTGTTCCAGAATGTGTTCTTTCCTCAAAGTAAAAATAGTTGACAGTTTTGTAGATAATAAATGTTATTTTATCAAATAAATTATTTTTAGACTTGTTTTGGTGCTGAAGATAAATAGAAGAACAGTTTCGACAATAGATCACAAAACGTGGTGGACAGTTGATGACGAAAATAGGAAATTTACAATTTTCACATCAAAGTGAGGCAGATATTAAATGAAAAATAAACAGAGGCTGGAAGAGTAATTGCTAAGACGTTCTATATCATATCGTAAGCCAATCAATATGCCAGATTCTGAGTTCAAACATTGATAGTATTACATAGAAATAAAAAGCCTACACATATAGACTATGATCTTGGCATGTCTGATCAACAGACAAAATGTCTACATAGCTAAAAATTCTGTCATTAATAATTAATATTTTATACCAGGGTGTGTTATATACTTTTTTCTTGTTCCATATATCATGCCCTATCTGAGCGAGAAACTTCATTTGTATAATACCGAGTCACCTACACTCATAGTTCATATACACATGAGAATTTACTGTATAGAAAATAAACCATAAAAATAAATACATAGAAATGCATTCTCATTTCTACTATTGAATGTGTTTCTATTTCCTGATTAGCTTTTTCTTGGAGTCCACAATATTTGTAAATAAAAGCCTAAAACAATAGAAGCTTATGTTAAAAGCATACAAGAAATAGACTAAGAGTATTATCTGTTATGCTAACGATGAATGACGTTTTAACTCTTAAAAAGTGGTTCTAAAGGATTTCTGTAGTATTTAATATGTCCTGTCTTTAAGAGATATGATTGTTAGTAGCGTAACTGCACCGGTATAAATACCATTAATTTGGCTTCCCAGTTCTTGGATTAAAATCGACAATAATCTTTTCCAGCGTCTGAACAATTTAATTGAACGTATTTAAATGTAATCTATGATTTCTCTCTCTCTCTCTCTCTCTCTCTCTCTCTCTCTCTCTCTCTCTCTCTCTCTCTCTCTCTCTTTCTCTCTCTCTCCCTCTCTCTCTCTCTCTTTCTCCCCTTCTCTCTCTCTCTTTCTCCCCTTCTCTCTCTTCCCTTTCTCTCTTTCTCACTTTCATTCCGCTTCCCTCTCTCTCTTCTCTTTCTTTCATGTAGTAATTATTGTTAGTGTATTTCAACACCTGTTTATTTGGTTACATGGTCTTACTTTATCTTTGTAACCGTGTTTGTCTTTTTATATTTATCGAAGAGGAAATATTTCCAGGATTTCGTTTGTTTTGCTAAACTAAACTCTTGATTGTGTGAGGAAATAAATTGATTATGCAATTTGTGGCGAATACTTACGCGGAAAAGAACGTAAATCTTTGGGGTGATTATCCTTGTAATAGTAGAGAACCCAAAACGGTTTATAGTTTTGTGTTCAATAAAGGGCATTTTCTTTTTGAACGGGGTTGGGAGGGGTAGCGAATCTTATACTGCATTCATCCTTTGGAGATTGTTTCAAATTGGTGAGGTTGATATGGGTTATTTTAGTTTAAACATTGGCCGGTCAATTAAGAAAGGGACTTTGACCACAATGTTACTATTTGATGAACCATTTAATATAATGTATGTTTAGGTGCGTGTGTGTCTCTCTGTGTGTACGCACGCGTGGATATATATATATGACTATTTGTACGCACAAAGACACAAAATAACACACAGATATGTTTTATACTTTTATCTATTACTTGCTTCAGTCATTAGACTGAGACCACGCTGAGGCATAGACTTCAACAATATTTAGTCGAATGTATTGACCCCAGTACGGTCTTTTTAAAGCCTGCTACTTATTCTATCGCTCACTCTTTCCGATCCGCGAAGATACGTGGGCATAAACACGCCAACACGGATTATCAAGCTGTGAGGTGGGATAAACCAAGACACACAAACACACATACACATGACAGCTTCTTTTAAATTCCGTCCACCAAATGCACTCACAAGACTTTCGTAGGGTCGAGGCCATAGTAGAAGAAACTTGCCCAAGTTGCCACACATTGTGACCGAAACTGCAATCAAGTGTTTAGATAGCAAACGTCTTACCACACAGCCACAGCGTCTATACATGTATCAGATTTCATTATTACGTATCAAATTCTCATTCATATTTTCCGTTAAATATGAGAAATGTATAAACTTAGGTTACTTGTCAGGTTTTAGCTAGTACGTCAGTTTCTGTAGAAGCACATATCACCCTATTAGGTCGAGAGATATATTTGAATTCAATAATCGATCGTGATTATGCGATTATCGATTAAAAATAGGGAGTATGAAACTTTATTCTGAGCTGAAATTTTTTTCAGCTATTGTTGTCGTGTCTTACCGTAATATGAGTGACATCCATTATATGAATGAAGTGTATTACAAACGTAGGGAATGATTTCGCTATTTTTGGGAGGATACATTTATCATAGAGCTCCTTTATGATAAATGTTTAATATAATGAACTGATTCAAAATTTTTGGTATTTATTTGATTGGAAGGAATTTAAAGTATTGTTAGTGTTGTTTGGCCCTACTCAGACAGATTTATGATCCAAGGTGGTGCAGTCATTCAGGATTATGCTGTATCTTCTAGTGTATCAATATCTACATTAGCTATTATAGTATGCCTTGTTATATGACACTGCGGTGTAATTTTTTTTTAATCAGATTTGTCATTTTTGTTTTAGTCAGTGGATGAAGGGCGTTTGCGAGGCTTTGTAGGACCATTGCCCAATGAAGAGGAAGAAACATATGAATTATTCTCAGACCAGATTAACAAGATGGAGTATATTTTATACATATATCTTGTGTATAACACAGATAATACTTGGTCTTAAACAACAGTGAAGCGGAAATGATCCAGAAAAATTCTAGTAAATATAGCTTATCGAAACTTGTCAAATGTTGTTAAAGTGGGGTGACTGATTCCGACTACCACACATTTGCTATCTGTCAGACTTCCTTGTTTTACACACATTTCTGAATATTTGTAGCTAATTACACAAAAACTTGAAATATATTTGGAGGAAATACGAGAGTGTGGATGGACACTAATGATGATTTTAGAGCTCTAGGAAGAAAATGAGAGCTAATACTTTAGAAATTCGAAGACAAAGACAAAATCTGATGCTTAAATATGATTAATGCGAACATGTATGACACAATGAGCAATGGGCAAAAGGTTATAATTCTTGACAGAAGGAAAGAGAGCTTAATTTGGAAGTCAAGTCTTGGTCATACATCTTAATGAAGAGGTTGCTTTTCCAGATGACTTGTGGTTTGTGTTGTATTGCTTGATATTATTTGGCGACATAATTGAGTGAGCATTTACTGAAAAGAAGAGAACGCTAATGATACGAAAACTGCTAAATTAACAATTCTTCTGATCCGAAAATGTAACAGAATCTCTTCGAGGTAGCTTCAGATGGGAATATATTGCTGAAGTCGAAGCAAGTCATCTAGTTAAAATATTCTTTCTAATGTTGATACAAGGCAAGCAATTTCATCGACTCTAGTGTTCATATTGTATTTGTTTTATCGAACAAGACCGGATGAAAGACAAATTCGACCTCGGCAGCATTTAGACTCAGAATGTAAAGAGCCGAAAGAAATACCGTTAATATTTTTCCGACGCCCTTAACGGTTCTACTGGCACGCTGTCTTGACTTTGTTTAAAATATTACACACTGAATGAACAGACCAACGCAGTACATTTATTAGTAACTAAATTATACACATACTAGTGCTGTATTAGTTTTGGTGTATTGCAGAAACTAATAAAGTGTGTATGGTTAGTGAAATTAAATGTTATTATTGTTATTAAAACTAACTCCAAATATGCAATCTCTAACTCAGGGAGATTCAGTGTTTCGTTCGTACTTCTAATAATTATTTCCTTTTCAATCTAATTATTTCTCCGTGTCCCTTTCACACTATTACGTATTTATATATCCACGCTCTCACTCTTCTCCTACTGTTGATCTGCCTTTTACTCTCTTCTTCTTTCTCCCACACCCTTTTCAATTCTCTTCCGTATGGTTTGCTTCTTTCTATGTGTAATTTTTTTTCGTTTTCAATATTCTATTCCGGCATTTGTGGCTTATTCTAAAACATGATTCCAATATTCAATAATTTATACGAACATATATTGTTACTGAGCATACAAGCTCACATACACACGCAAACATACACACACACATACACATTCACACACACACACACGCTCGATCAATAACGGATAAAGACAGGCACACATTCGCCAACGCCCATGTCGAAACGTAAGCACCAAATAAAAAAAGAAAACTGCTGAAACAAATCACTTCGACACAAACAATCACATGAGTACACCTACATGTGTTTTCTATGTGCATTAAGGCAATACCTGCAGTTTTGATGTTTGTGAATGCTTGCAAAAATATTATATTCAAACAATTTTCTTCGCAATTTCTTGAAGGTCTAGAAACGAAATAACGTAAGAAAACTTCAATAATGGTTATAAGAACTTTAATAAACATAATAAGTTCCACCTCTGTTAGGAAGTTCAACTACATCAATATACTTCTGCTGTCAACTTTAATGCTCATTTTCACTTATTGATTCCATTCAGGCTCCGTGAATGTGAGTAAAGTTCATGGCAGCAACAACCAGCTTCTTTTCCAAAGGAAAACACCGTTGGACTATAAACCTTTGTTCTTCAAACAACAAACTAATATTTAATTTATGATATCTTTGTTTTAACTCTTTGATCTCGATCTAAAGAGGGTGAAGGAAGTTTGAGTTTGGTCTTTATTCTCCATTTCAATCTCATTTCTCTTTTCTTCTTTTAATACTAATATTGATATGAAATCTTGAAAATCTCATAAAGAGCCTTTCTTTATTTCGGTTCTTTGCCATGTTTTCTTTTAAATTTCATCTTTCATTTATTTCTATTACATGTACATTCACGTGTTTCGATTGATTATAACCATAATCGTTTGTTTCATCGATTCTACTTTACTTCAACTTCATAACTTACAAGAATTTCTTAAACATGAACGATTACATAAAACATCAAAAGTATGTTATTATAATTTTTCATTTTGCTTCCTTTCTCTGTTTCGGATTGAATGATAATCTCTTGCTTAAATCGTTCCAACTTAAGATCGTGTAGTAAAACACGTTGAAATTTAATTATATTTCACATCTTACTCTGGGAAATTTTAAAGAGGAGTCGTTCAATAATCGAGAGGTCATTTTTATGAATAGCTCCGATATTACGATAGTCGGCTGAGACGGCAGTCACGTCTAACGCGCACGGGAAAGATAGAGAAAATAAAGAAGAAAATATGTATTCAAAATTTTATGGTATGAAACTGATGAGCAGTTACGAATTTGGAAGAGACGTAATAAAATGAATTTAAGGATTGAAGCACAGACGAGGGGAGGAGATCAGATGATGCCGTTGACCCCTAGCACTTGACTTGGGCATTATTTCATCGACCCAGATAGGAGAAAAAGTAAAGCTGCCC
>NC_142939.1:26081482-26093982 GCF_046866305.1 Octopus bimaculoides
ACCACAATGCTGGGCGACAGCTTCATGCACATAATCGATTCCGTCCTTCACAGTGCCTATTACATTTTTTTCCTTTTTTTTTTTTCATTTCTCTTTTCATCGAAATCGGGTCTGAATGTGTGTTCGGTTAGTCTAAAATTACTAAAATATATCTAAAATCTCGGACACTTTCCTCATGTGTATACAATTTTTCAAAACTACGCATGTATATTTTCTTGCATATCTCCGAAAAATATTTTGTGACGTCGCCTTGTGATATCTTTTCATATTTTAATCCCTTCAGCAATGGATACGCAGCCAGTATTTGATTGATGGCCTCAGGAATTCATTACCAATAGCGGATTATTTCGTTGAGATAACATTGTTCCTGGAGACATCATATCTGGTAATATGCATTCGGGAGTCACCAATCCTAGCTCACACTTATCAAGCTGCTTGTCTTTCGTTTTAGTTGACTTGGCATATCCTCAGCGTATCAGCCATTATGTAGAACAGAGAGAAATATAGATATGTAGGGAGGGAGAGAGGTAGACAGACAGACACAGAAAGAAAGAAAGAAAGAAGGAAAGAAAAAAAGAAAGAAAGAAAGAGTAAGGGCCAGTAAGGTTCTTTTGATTGTCGCAATTATTTTAATTCCAAGATCTAATTCAGATCTAATTCCAAACTGGTCTTGGGCATGGCATGTTCGTTTCAATAGATCTCTGTAGCATTTATCTTGAAAAGCCATTTTGTATGTAAAAGGTTACGATGTTATCCAGTGCGCGTAGCAGCTAGGTGTATAATGCAAGACGCTATTGTTATATCGTCAACATTAATTTACAGGGTGACTGAAAAGTAACTCCCCGTTTTAAATACTTACAATTAAATTATTAACTGTAATTTTTTATAAAAAATCAATATGTTAAGGAGTTTTATTTAAAATATACATATAAATATAGGCACCAGCATTCGCCACTAGCTTCTCAAGCCGCCCGGGGAAACGCATCCACGGGTTTCATCAATACCTTTTGTGGGATGGAAGACAAAATTTCTCGTATTCGCCCTTCAAGTTCTTCCAATGTCGTCGGTTTGACAGAGTAGATTGCTCCTTTAACCAACACCAAAGAAAAAGTCGTAGGGTGGTTTAAGCAGGGCTTCTAGCCGGCCAATCAAGCGGACCTCAACAACCCATCCATCTCCTAGGGAAGTGGGCATTCAGCCATTCACGAACAACAATAGGGAAATGTAGAGGAGCACCATCATGCATAAAAATCAAATCTTCAATATTTTCCCAACTACTGATAACATCTTGCAGCATGGTGTGGTACTTTTCAGCAGTCATGTTATTCCAAAGGAGGTAAGGACCCATAATTCTGATCGAAGTCATTCCACTTGATACCTTGAGTCGATTCTATCTTTATTATTAATTGACGATTCCCTGCCCTTATTCTTGTATATATATATATATATATATATATATATATATATATATATATATATATATATATATATATATATATATATATATATATATATATATAATATATATATATATATATTATATATATATATATGTATATATATATATATATATATTATATATTAATTCATGCGGTTGTTCGTTATGTCCGACGGTCAGAAAGATACAATTGTTTTCATGTATGTGTGGTATCATATCTTTTTTGCAACACATCAGATCATTTTATTAATGAAGGTAATAATAAAGACATGGCCAGCATAGGGGATTTCACTCCGAAAACACTCTGAGAACACATTTGAGAAAAAATTATAGTTAATAAATAAGTTATAAGAATTTTAAAATAGGGAGTTACTTTTCAATCACCCTGTTCATTTCGGAATGCGTGTATATTCAAAATCCTAATAAAAGAACACAGTATTGTATAAGTATAAAGACCGTTGTATTTATATCATTTAAAACTATTATAAACTTGAATAATTGAAGCACTTAATTCTTAAAATAATCTTATAAATATTAAAATTGCTGGTTGCTAAAATCATTCTTAGCATGTGCAAAGTGGAATGAACTGAGACATACAATTAAATTATATTAAGGGACTTGCGTGCTCAACTATATGTGATATTTGTCATCTAGGTATCTTTGCCTTAGATCATATCGAGGTCATGTCAGCAATTGGCGATATTCTATCATTTGGATGTTCACAGAGGTTGACATAAGACCCTGCCAGAAATAAAATGATTCCGAAAGAAAAATCGTGTTGGTGTGCGGCTGGAGAGTCTAAGTAGGTTGAAATCTAGGCACTATAAAAAAATTCTGACGGAATAGATCTCCCACAAGGGCAGTAGGAGGGCAGTACAGGGCACAATTTCAGAATTTCCCCACACTACGACTGCCGATTCATTAGCAATTTCAAAGCATGCATTTCTCCAACAACGGAATATACCAGGTGACACAAAGTCTCTAAGATTGCCAATATCATGCCATCAAATTGATGAACACCAACAACCAAAACAAAAATAGCTTCAACAGTTATAAATAACAGCATGCAACGACAGAAATAGTGATTGCAACACCACCTGCAATACTGGAAGTAAAACTTACAGGAACAGCAACAACACTAAGACTGGAAGCAACAGAAAGGAGAATGAGAGATGAAACAACATCATGGACAATGACATCACAAACAACAACAACAGAAAGCCGCAAACCACAATAGAGATTTCAATAACAAGAGAAAACAGCAAACCCTCCCGCTAGACATTTCACTCATCGACTCGCACTGATACAGACATATCATGTGACGAGAAGCCTGAAATGCTCTAAGAATATTTTTTTATGTTTCAACATATATATTTAACAGCAGAAAAGAAGTGTTGTATATCCGTATCTGATAGCAAAACTTTCTGTGAATAACACTGAATATTATTTTTGCAAGAATATAATTTTGCAGAGGGAGGTAAAAACTGCATCACAATGTTTGCTATATACTGATTATGTCCTCCATTGAAGAGTTAAGCAAGCAATATCTGTTGCTTAATCCGATTTGATTAAGAGCTTCTCTGTCTCATTTGTTTCAAAGACATTTCGTATCTATCTCCTGCTCTTGGATTGCAAAATTCTAGCCTTTCAGTTGTGATGTTATGTAATGGTGGTACTTCATGTTGGTATTTCCATTCTCTTCAGGATTACAAAAATGCATGAAGCAATGGAACAAAAACACACGAAGTAATAGCACTAGAAGAAAAACGACCCTCTTTAATGTCAAGAAGAAAGGTGTTCTTCCATCAGGATAATGGTAGGTCACATGCAGCGAGGATAACATTCCGATGACTGGAGCAGTTTGAATGAAAAGCGATGCCCCACCCAGCATATTCGTCGAACATTGCCCCATCGGATTACCATTTATTCCGCAGACTTCAAAATCATTTGGACGGAAAATGTATGAATTCTATAGACGTTGTCAGAATAGTACTGGAGGTGTATTTTTCGTCACAGACAAGTGAATTTCGGAAGAGGGGCCTAGCAAGTCTTCCAGATAGATGAAAGAGCAGTATAGAAAATGAAGGAGAGTATATTGTAGATGAAATCAACGATCTTTGTTTATCTTAATTTTGAAAAATAAAAGAAGTATAAATAAAACTCATTATCTATGGGATGACCCAATACATTTCACATATCACGATAAAACTATTCAAAATCCATAATCCGTATGATTTTATATCTACTTGAACTTAATCAGCATCTAATGAGAAATTCTGGAAGGAAATATACAAAAGTTTCATAGAAAATTATACCTTATAACTACTTGTAACTTCGACAAACTCAGCATAGTCTACTGCGTTGTATTTTATTCGCATAGTAGTGAATGCGCTGATAGCATGTGGATTTTTAAACACTTCATACATTACACAACACTATTTTTGTGTGTATTGAAATGGAATATAATGTACAAATTTTGGATATGCACAAAATATTAGCCTCGGGTTTGAAAGTAATCAGTTATTATACTACTACGGTTTTTCATTCAGACATACGTTGGCTGAAGCTGGCTAGATTCTATTTTTTGTTAGGCTTTAATCAGAGTAAGCTGGCGGTTCTTTACAATGTAGAGAAACTTCAGCATTGGTAAAGGCTACCATCTAAATAATATATCAGAGTGTAAAGCAAAACATTTACGATTATTTGTGAGGTACTTTAATATAAAATCTTTTTCTTAAACAGATTTTCGTTTCCTTTTAATAATAAATATATTACTTACGCATGACTTTTATTTATCAATTACTAGAAATACATGGTATCGATCTAATTAATTTCTTCCTGTCATAGACTTATACAGCGCATTTTATCATGCTAAAAGTGTTTTGTTTGTTTTTTTGTATGCACCAAAATGATCTCGTGGTCCGTAACTGTTTTCTTCGAAGTGAAAAGAGCTTCTGAACAACACAATCGCTGAGATATTTGTGATTTCCCTACTATGAGAAAAAAAAAATTAGCATTTAGCTGACTAAATTTCTCTCTTTCCCCCTGCATGTGTCTGGCTGTTTTTGTGAGAATGTGAGTGTGCGTGGGGAGGTGAGTGTGTGTGTGTGGGGGGGGGGGGGGACGCCTGCATTGAAATGTTCGTATGGGCTTGTGTGTGCTTGCATTAATTTGTCTCGTTTGAAATTTTCCCTAATGAATGACTCCTAAATATTGGAATCCACTTACCATAGCATGTTCACTGCAATATTAACGCACACATACCTACACACACGTATATATATATATATATATATATATATATATATATATATATATATATATATATATATATATATATATATATATATGTGTGTGTGTGTGTGTGTGTGTGTGTGTGTGTGTGTGTGTGTGTATATAAACATGCATCCATATACCGTCACACGTACACATATTCCTGCACACTGACACACACACTCACGCACAGACACACACACTCACGCACAGACACACGCACACTTATCATACATATATGGATGTATATAGAAAGTGGTTAATTTGATGATTTCTTTGAACATCCGGTCTAATGCCTGATGATATTTGTTCCATCTCAGTTTGATCTGAGTTAAATCACCAAAGGGACCAAATTTCTTTTTCAACCTATCAGGATCGATAAACAATTACATCTTTATGGTAATGCATTTATGCAACTGTCACACCGGTGGACGGGATGCCCTTGCACTCTATGCCCCGATACTTTTCGTTCCAATGGTAATAACGTCAACTCGCCACCCCTTTATTTTCTTACCTCATACGTCACGTATTGAGGAGAAGCTTAAATGGCTCGCCGACAACTTATAGTACTTATACAGATTCACACATGTATTGAAAATCTGATATAGCTTATAAATACCTACAAATGAATATATATATATATATGTGTGTGTGTGTGTGTGTGTGTGTGTGTGTATGTGTGTGTGTGTGTGTGTGTGTGTGTTTGTGCGTGTGTGTGTATAATGCACTGGTCTGCGATGGTAAAATCAACAAAGTATACCGCACGTTTGCGTATGTAAATATATGTGTGGAGTGTGCGTGCGTGCGTGTATCTGTGTATTTTGTTCTTAGTCATTTAAATTCTTTCTTTGGGGAAGGAGCTAGTTTCTAGTTTCTAACAAAGATACAAAGCTCCATCGCTGGAATGTAGACTATAATGTCACCTTTTAAGCTTGAGAGTAGTCTTTCATATTTTTACTGTTCCACTTAAATATTATATTTTTATGTAGAGAGTTAATATGTATGCATACATACATGTATGTATGCAAGTATGTATGTATATACATGCATATATACATGCATATATACACGAAAAATATTTTTATCGTAGTGTTTCATGATTCTTTTTATCTTTATATTTCCTCTCAATCTTTTGTTCATGGTTTTTGAAATTTCAATTCATTTTACCTCTTTTCAGGTATAGAACGACGGAAGACGATTAGAAAAAGAATTTGAATTTTTGATATCTACTTTTTTTCGATTGTAGTCAAAGTTCCAAATAGCTGCCAAAGCTGTTCGAGATAGTGTTGCTGCGTACAGAGAAGACGTTATCACTAAAAGAACTTTACAGAAATGGTTTTCACCTTTGAAAGCCGAATGTCAACTTCGTTGATTCTCCGCGTTCCAGTCAACTAGTAGCGAACGGGACCAACAGATATGATGCTCTTGGACATTGCTACCCTAGACCTTCACTTGATTGTTAAGGTCCAAATCCTCGGTGAATTGTTTGTGCATATTTGAAAGAAATAAACTCCAGAATCGCCCTTTCCTCACCAGTTTGCTTGGTTGACGTTAGATTACTCATGGCACAGATTTCTTCACCACATAGTCACCGACGATGAATATGGCATCTTTTTGTGAATAAAAAAGCAGAGGAAAATTGGTTGAGACCTGATATTCAAGCAAAGCGTTGAGCGAAACTAGAGCAGACATCCGCATAAGAAATCATGTGCGTTTAGAGAGAGAAGGATAGGGCTAATCCACGTCGAAATACTCAGATATTTCAGTAAATACGTCGACTCAGCGAGTTAATGCAGTTGAAACGATCCGACAGTGAGATGTCTTGATTCTTTAACACGAAATCGCTCGCCACTATGTACATAATTGACCAGAAATGATACTAGATGACTCATTTGGGAAGTACTACCGCATTCACCATATTCACATGATATAACACCTTCAAAGTGTTCCCTTTCTGTTCAGTCTATTTATAACAAAACTGGGAGGCGTTTCGTTTACCAAACAAGTGGAGCTGAAAATATGTTTCGACGAAATACGTTTGACTTAAGACCCACTGAGATTTAATGGAAAGTCGGTAAGAAATCGTGAATAATGATGGAAAATATATTACGGATTGATTAATAGAAATTTGGGGGTTGAAATAAGAATGAGTGTGTGGGGTATGTGTGTGTGCGTGTGTATGTGTGTGAGAGAGTGAGTGAGTGAGAGTTAATGTATGTGTGCGAGTATGTGTTTGTGTGTGTGCGCATATGTGTGTGTATTGTTTTAAAGCTGTAACTCGATGTAGATAAAAATATAGAAAATACGCTGCAACCTTTCTTATATTCAGAAAGGTTTTAACCCAGTATTTACATAGCTATTTCATAGTTGTATATACTTCGAATTCCACCGTTAAAAACGAATTATTTTCCACCACGTTTCTATATTCTTACTAAGTAAAGACGCATAGACATTTATTTAAATAAATGCGCTCACACACACAATTACACATACAAACATTGATTCTGTAGGTGACTGGCCAGTAAACAACAAACAAATATCTATTGTTTGTACAATTTGTAATAAAAAAAAATATCCACTCAAAATACCGTATAAACGAAGAAAATTTATTTTATCATAGAACCTAATGACAACGATTCGTTTTAAACATGCAATCAGTTTTTTGATAAAATATTACATTATTTATGAAAAATAATGTTAATCTGTTAAGACACATTTGCTGTAATGTTAGCTGCGTTACCTAAAATATATCACTTTTGAAATGACGCCGAGAGCATCTTTATCGTGGGTGTACATACACTTATACAAGTCTGGTGTTGAACATCTCTGTACGAGTTTGTTTATGTATATACGTATATACCAGAGAATATATCGGTATATATATATATATATATATATATATATATATATATATATATATATATATATATATATATATACCGATGTATATATTTTGAGTGGATATTTTGAGTGGATATATATATATATATATATATATATATGTGTGTGTGTGTGTGTGTGTGTGTGTGTGTGTGTGTGTGTGCGTGTGTGTGTACACATATCCTATTAGGACGAAACTGTGCGGTCGTGTGTTCCATTTGTTTTGATCATGGGGCGCTTAGCTACCCTGTTATTATATATTAATGTGCTCTTACTCGGCAAGTAGAAATGATTTAACACCTATTTCTAACAATATACGTGCTTGAAGCAGAATCTGTCTCAATTGGTGACGGCTAAATTTTACCTATACGATTTATATTGCACCCAGCTGCCCAAATTAATTTTATCGTATATATATATATATATATATGTAAATTCCAGGGCGAAAGTCTCCAGTCCCTGCTTACAGAACAAGTGATTCCTACTGAAGACCTCCATCCCAAAAGCCAACTTCGACGAGTATGAATAGCGATCTAATAGAGACAATTTCTTGCGCTTAACCATTCTTTTTCGTCTGTGCATTCAACAAGTAGCTACAAGGCCTTTTCTCATTCCACTTTGTAGAGAGGTTATTGGTCGCCGGCCATTAGAGTCTAAAGAAACGCTGTAAAGCTAAGAGATTTATGAACGTGAAACACAGGGTAGCCTCATAGACTGGCCATAACTATCTTTATCTAACTACTACTCTACTGCTCTCGAACTTAGAGTCTGCTTCTCTTTCAGGTGTATAATGTACTAACGATACACACACACACGCACAAATACGCACACACACATATATGTACGAGGGGAAGTAAAACATTATCCGCATTTTCGCTATAACTTATCTCTAATATTGTCACACTGCCTTCTGCGCATGCATGCTTATAGTTGGTGCTATTAATGTCACATGATGTGATCCAAACTTGAGACTGATCGTGCCATATTTCTTTCTGCTTTTACAGAAAGAAGAGTAAAGAGCAGTAATCAGTATTACGATCTTCCGAGCTTGCTGAATTCTCTAGTGAGTGGTGAAGGTCGACGGGCATCCTGATCCCTCTTCATGCATCACGCTTGTACAGGCACTTTTAAACTCTTCGATTCACACATACACACTACTACGTGCTGGTGCACTCTCCTTGTATTGTGCTAAAAGCCTCCCATGAATTTCCGCACCTGACACACCTTTCGACCAGAGAAATCGAAGCACTGCTCTTTGTTCTTCTTGGGTGCATATTTGTTAGTGGAGCGGCCATGGTTAGAGTGTGAAGCGAGTAAGAAAAATGATGCAATCATGCTCGAACTTCGATGACATGACCACCTTAGTAACTTCTATAAACACACATGCGCCGTGCGACAATAATAAGGGTTTGTTATGGTGAAAGTGCGGATAATTTTTGGCTTCCTCTCATATATATAATTATAGATATATAGATACACACACATATATATATATACATATATATATATATATATATATATATATATATATGGGAGAATATACAAATAATAACAACAGACGAGGACAGGTGGTGTAAATAACAAAAGTATATATTAGTATCACGCTCGGGATTACGGAAAGTCTTTGACGTTTCGAGCTACGCTCTTCAACAGAAAGAATACGGAGACAAGGAGAAAAACACGGAGAAAAAAAATTGAATAGTGTTCAGTCAACGGTCAATCATATATATATATATATATATATATATATATATATATATATATATATATATATATATATATATATATATATATATATATATATATGTATATATTTATATATGTATATATATATATATATATATATCTATACATATATATATATATATATATATATATATATATATATATATATATATATATATATATATATATATATATATATATATATATATACCTGTGCGTTTTTTTGTATGTAAGTTCGAATGAATTTACGTAAAACGTTATGTGCCTGATTAAAAGCACAGAGATGAAGGTTGCAACGGTGCATTTCTTAATTTAACAACAGCTTTCAAATGTGTGAGTAAATTTGATTTGATAATATGCAGCATGTTATTGAGAAACTATTATTAAATGTTAGAGTAATGGATATAGAAAATGAAATTTGCCATGTAGAGACATATCTGCTTAAAAGACTTTGTTCTTCAGCCAATGAAGAAATTGAGGAATGCTGAAAAAAGTGTTATTGCCATGTTGAAGTTGAGCTATGCTATTAATATAAAATATTAATATAAAATAGCTTAATTGAAAGAAAAAAATCTAAATTTTTCAGCTGAAAAAAAAAACCTAGAACTGAAAGTATTAATACTCATGGAAATCAATTTTGTGCGTCAAAAGAGATGTTGAAGATATTTTTATGATAAAATATTTTAAATTAAAATGAAGAATGAAATACATTATATAAACGGAAAAACCTATTCTAAATTTATATCAGTAACAAAGTGTGTACTCTATCTATTCCAAGTGATATACAAAGGAGAGATTTTATATGAAATATAAGTAAACGTTTTTTCGAATATATCTAAATGATGTTTTCCCATTTAAATCTCACTCTTATGGAGATTTATGTTTGCTGTTTTCATTCATTTAAAAGTGCTTATAGATGTTAGAACAATTTGACAGTGGATTCAAAAATGAAATTATATACGTGGTTTCATAAAAATAAACCGGCTTTTTGTTGAAATGCTATATTGTACTTAACATGCTGAAAGATAGCAACGAATGTAATTATACACAACAAATAGGAGGAAGAAATGGATAGAATATATTTCGTTCAATAAGAGTAAAAACAAACATCTGGCTTATGATACAAAAAAAATATGTGATAATAGTATATAAATTCATGTATATGTGTGTACAAACACACACTCACACACATACATGTGTGTACATATTTGTATGATTATAAATAGATAGATAGATAGATAAATAGATAAATAGATAGAAAGATAGATAGATACATTATTATAGATATGTTTGTATGTAAGTATGTATGAACGTAAGTATGTATGCATGTATGTAAGTATGCATGTATATATGTATGTATGTGTGGGCCGAGTGGGTAAGCAACGGCTCAAAATCGTGAGGTATTGTGTTCGATTCCCGGAGCAGGCTATGCGTTGTGTTCTTGAATAAGACACTTGCCCTCAGAAGAGAGCTTTCTAGGTGTATCTCATTGTCATTTATAACGGAAGGGCGTCTTTAATCTGTATATATATATATATATATATATATATATATATATATATATATATATATATATATATATATATATATATATATATATATATATATATATATATATAATACTCAGCATATGATTTTACTTATTAAACACAGTTCAACGAATTCATTCACATTTTTCTAAATGGAGGAGATTACATGCTAAAATGGATTATTGTTTTTATTACTTATGTTGCTATACAATTTGTTTCATACAAATGGACAGAGATATTCATAATAGAAAATCAGAATTGTGAAATTTGTACTCGCTGGTAGCTTGATTTAAAACTAAAAAACACGTTAGAAGTACATAGATTTTGTGTTAGTAATCATGTAATGTGTGTGTTCTTTGAGTCATGTCCATTTTAAGCATTACTAATAAATATATATCGGGTGCTAATATATATAATATTAAAATATTAAAAGGCTGATATTCTCTGTAAGAATTTCTATATGTGTTTCTATTTAAAAGTTTGTAGATGAAATAAAATAACTGGCCAGGCTGTATTTGTGTTTACGATGAGTAATCCAAATAAGGAAGTGAAAGAATTACTTAACCATCAATTATCCTTTCGATATAAGAAATTATTTAAAAAATATATTTAATGGTAATCAATACTAATTTCAGGTTTATAAAATTTGTAAATAATAAGACAAATATTTATAGGAAAAAATAAGTGTAATATGTCGCAATTAATTATCTTGTCACAATATTGGAATGTTTTTAAGAAGATTTTGGAATAGATACTATACAGGTAATAAGGTAAAAATTCGAGATAAAAGGGAATTTACTTGCGTTAACAACTGCTAAACTTATATAATCGTCTATAGAGCGATATAAAAGAAAGGTTGTGTTTAGTTAATATCGAAAACAATTTTCTTTATATAATTACTATTATTATAGTGTAAGTTACCATAGATAAAACTAAAGAAGAGAGCTATATTAGTTTGATGTGGTACAGCGGAGACAATAATTAATGGAAACAAATTGAAGCATACATATACTTTTTTTAAAAAGACGTAAATAGACTGACATCAGATTTACGGGAATATGTACACTCAAATTCATGTCTTACATGCCAATATACATACGTTTATGCGTATACATAACCATACAACCAAATATACAAATATACACATTTTTCTGTACATACATAGACACACACATAAATACTTACATATACATAAACATACATACACAAACCTGGATGTATTAGGTTGTTTCACATGAAATGTTATATTTGAAAGGTAACAATAAAACTTTTCAGAAGTGTTAGAGAACTGATTTATTTAATCAAACTAGGATCCATGTTCATTTATGACGTTTACCCAACGTTTCTCAATGTCATATATTCCATCTTTAAGAAAGATTCATCTTTTGCTGTGAAAAACAATCCGAATGCTTCAATTACGTCTGCTCTAAGAATGTTTTATTGCTTATGAAAAGCTCAAAATGCTTAAATAAGTGATGATCAGTAGGAAAGATATCGGGGGAATAGGAAGGCTGTTGCAACAGGCCTTGCAACTTTTAGACCGTAGCTTGAGGAATGTGAGTACGTGAATTGTCGTGCTTCTTTTTCAAATTCGTATGCATACAGTCAATTTCCTGGCAATACGACGTTGCGGTTACTACTCTTCCTTGATGCAG
>NC_142939.1:26098982-26133982 GCF_046866305.1 Octopus bimaculoides
TAGTAAAAGTCAAAGAACTCGTTGTCATGCATGCATACATACAAAAACACATACAGGTATATATATATATGTATATATATATATATATATATATATACATATATACATATATATATATGCATATACATATATATACACATATATATGTATACATATATATACACATATATATATATACATATATATATATATATACATATATATATATATATATATATATATATATATATATATATATATATATATATATATATATATATATATATATATATATATATATATATATATATATATATATATATATATATATATATATATATTTATGTGTGTATTATTGACATTGTTTCGATACCACTATGTACCTACATAGCCTGTTTCATTCAGGATGTCATGGTCTTTCTGTCCCATGTTCCTAAAACAACAGAAACAAATTCACTTCCACTGCATTTTGATGCAGTAAGCCATTACACCAATATTCCACATGATTTAGGAATAAAGGCGATTAAATACTGGGTAGAAAACCATACAGAATTGATTCCCAACAGATTCACTGTCACATTTATATTAGACACAGTCAGGCTTATTCTGGAAAACAGCACATTTTTCTTCAATGGTAGGAATTACATCTAGATTAAAGGCACAGCGGTGGGAATGAGTTTTGCTCCCTTTTACGCGAACTCTGTAAAGGGATATATAGAACAACAACTCTACCAAGAAGTACAGGAAAGCTATAGTACTCAATTTAGTAAGTATATTGAAAAAGAATGGACGAGATACCTTGACGATTGTTTCATAATCCTGACGGAATCTCTAAATGCTCTGGAAGAGTTCAATTTCCTACAGAACAACTTGAACCCATTTCATTAATTTACAAAGGAGGTAAATGGAACTAAATTACCATTCCCAGATTTAAAATAATGGTAATTAAAAAGTATACCACTATTACTACAGACATATACTATAAATATACGGACACACACCGATACCTAAATTTTAGGTCGTGCCATTGACAACATACAAACACACCATCCCATACGGCCTAGCCAGAAGAATTTGTACCATTGCAGATGGGAACATCAAGAACAAAAACGTAACAGAACTAATAGATTTTTTGCTCAAATAAAGAAAACTCGTGCCTACTTATAGAATATGGAATGCAGCGGGCTATAAAAATACCCATACAACAACTGGCGACAACCCGACGAAGAGGAAAAGAAGTCATACGATTTATAGTGACACACAATCCCTGTCACCAGAATAAATTCAACATTGCCAAAGCAAACCGACCAATCATTGCTCAAAGTAATGAAGTAAAAGATATAATCACAGATCGAACTATGGTTCTTAGTAAAAGACAGCCTAAAATCTTTAAAAAATTATTAACGAAAGCAAAGTTTGACGTTAGTTACAAAGACCAATCATTCATTGTATCTAAATGCAATGATAGCCGATGTGACACATGTTAATTCATATATAGAGGCCAATATATGAACACAAAACCGGGAAAATATTCACAAACGCAATTATGACCTGCAAATGTAGAAATTTCATTTACTGCATCAAATACCCGAATTATAAAGAGCTAAATGCGCATCAGACTGGAAATGCACTATCAGAACGTTCACGTATGTACCGACAGCAAATTAGAGACCCAGATGTCGGTCAGATACCTTTGAGTAACCATCTGGCAACATGCGGTCGGAAAATATTTATATTTTTTTATTCTACAATCTACATAGTGCAAGTGAAATCGAGAGAAAAATCAGAGAAAAAACTTTTATTAATAAATTCCAACCTAAATAAACAATAATAATATAACTTAGAACTTCGATTTCTACTACTACGACCACTACCTCTTACAGCAACAACAATACTAAAAGTTCTCATGATGAGGATAGCAGGAAAATACAAGCTAAATCAAGAGAAAAGTCAGCAAAAATAAACTTATGGTTTAAAGTTTTATAACCACAGCTACTCTGACCACCACCACCACCACCAACAACAACAACGATGACAACAATAATAAAGGTGATGATAATTGTGATACTGATAACTGAAATATAAAATCCTTGGGAATAGTTCATGCTGTTATTCTGATTATAGAGGCAGGGCATAGCGATTTCGAAATATCTCGATTTTTACAAGTTGCCAGATCTTTTGTCTGCAAAGTTTGAAGGAACGAAAGACTGAAGATGGAAACATATCACCAGTATCAAAGCATAAAAGAGAACATTCTAAATGCTTTGAAATCATCAGAACACCTGAATATATCTTCCGAGTTCAACAAACCATTGATTACAATCCCAGAAAGTCCATGAGGCCAATTGCAAAAGATACCCATGTGTCAGACATTACAGTCAGAAATGTTGCCCACGAAGACATCCGATATAAGTCTTATATGATGAGGAAAGGTCAATGTGTCAGGAAAAGCAAGAGAAAATCACTATATCGTATCTAAAAGGCTCTGAAACTAACTAAAAATTCCAGCAGAAGATTTGATTTGGTTTTTACTTAAACAAGAAAAAACGTCAACCAAAATCAAAAATTTAACAAAAGAATAGACAGATGGTCATGTGCAGACCCTTCTGAAGTTCCAAACCTTATGCATAAAATTTCCTGGAACTGTCATGGCTTTAGTGCTAGTCTGCAATGAAGGACATGTGATGCCTACTTACTTTTTTCCAAAAGGTCTTAGAGTTAACACTGCCGCCACATTGAGGTCCTGGAAATAGTTGTTAAGCCTTGGATAGACAGTGAATGAAATGGAAGGCCATATCTGTTTCTGTAAGACTCTGCACTCTCGCACATAGCTGTAGTAGTTACACAGGAATGGATGGCTGACAATCTTCATGATCGCGTAAGCCCTTACACTTGGCCTTCTAATTCCTCAGATCTCAATCTATTTGACTATTACATGCAGAGCGTTGTTGAGAGAGGGGTCAATGATCACGCCCATAACACCAAAGATTCTTTGAAAGCTGTCATAGTCAGAGTAACGTTCAGAATAAACCAGGACCGCTATGTAGATAATTTAGATCTTGTATAAAAGCAGTTGCTGAAGTTGAAAGTGGCTTTATTGAATAACGTTATAGAAAAGAATGTTTATCTTTATCTTCATAGAATGTTTTGAAAAATAAAGTTATTATATGTTGCAATCAGTTTGAACATACACCATATTTCCTGGAAATGCTGGACTTTAATTTACCGTCAGAGAAACCCATTTTGGTCAGATATGCTGCATTCACCTAACGTATGAAGCCAAGACAACTGTCGCACTTCTTTGAATAATAAGACTTAACAGCAAGCATTATAAAGGCGGAAACTCCAAAAAATTGACGATTAATTCCCGTGTTAGGTATAAGATCCTGCCGTAGATGGAGTAAAGTTTTCTTAAATGAGGCAACTATGCGCATGCACTTCTGGAAAGTGTTTTAGCGAATATATTCTTCATGCAGTCACAATAACCTGCTGCGCCCGCACGTGCCGCCGCCTGCAAGAAATGAATTACTAAAAAATATCTACGTATTGGTCTTTCTAAAAACATTATGGTACTAGTGTGCCATAAATATTTGAAGTGGAATATACATTATCAACATATCACTCATTTTATGTATGTGTGCGTGCTTGCGTTTTTGTATACACGGATTATTACATACACTCATGCGCATATATACATGTCAATGTGTGTGTGTGTGTGTGAGAGTGTGTGTGCTGTGAGAATTACAAGCAAGAAGTTCTAAACGTAATCAGCAACGGGGTTGGGGTATTCTTTTAGGTTTATTCTTATCAACAGACTGCATACAGAGTTCTTTCTCGGCGATTTTTCGTTGAGAATAAATAGACGAGAGTGTGATGGTTTCAGTAGACTCTTGGTGTAATAAAAATAAAAGAAAAACGTACATAAAGGAGTGGTTGGGGAGAGAGCAGAGGCTGTTAATTATGTTGCTACGCCCGTTGACCATTGGATTTAAATTGTGTGGCATTTCATATGGATTTACGCTTTGTATTTAAATTACTATATGATAGAAATTACCTTTCATCCTTTCCGAGTACATAACTAAGTACTGATTGAGTATTAGGTCGATGTAATCGACTCCCCAAAAATTTCCGGCCTTGTGCATACAGTAGAAAGTGTTATTATACGTGCGTATATCTGTGTATCTATATTATTTTGCGACATTGTCATTTAAGCAACTTCATAAGCTTCATTTCAGTGTTAATCAGTTTTAGTACACCAATAATTAAATACGCAAACGAAAAATATAAAGCAAAACAATAACACCAAATATTTTACTTTCATTAAAGTAATAGTAATTTTTCATCTGTTTATATTCCTAATCAAGAAATGCAGAGTCCTTTCGTTATTTATTGCTTATTTCGCTGTCCCTGTTACTTAACTTTTGTATTAATTCATTCTGTGTTGTCTGTGTTTTCATTAACTTCGCAGTGATTAACAAAATTTCAGAATTAGTTTCTGAAAACTAGATATATGAACATATACTGGGTTTTGCCTAAAATATATTCACACCTTGAATGATCATAAATCCAGTATTTATTAATATATAGTTGAAGAGTACTAGCAAGAGAAATTCAGTAGTTTACGGGAACAACTTCAGGATTCCCTTAACTGAGGAATAATACCAGATTGGATTACTAGCAGGAGAACAATAGACATTATGGAAGATAAGGGCAAGGGTAGTACACCTAGCAACTATGGACTAATCGCTTGCGTACCATTAATGTGGAAACTGTTAACGGGAATGCTTTCTGAAAGAATTTACGAGCACCTTAACGACCAGAACTTATTAACAGAAGAACAGAAAGTTTGCAGGAAGAAGGATACATGAACGCATGATGTATTATATGTAGTCAAAGTAGTTCTAAATGAAGTAAAAACTATAAAGAAAAATCTAACAATAGCATGGATAAACTATAGGCAATCATATGGAATTAATTAGCTTTAGCATGAAAAAATAGAAGGTAGATCTCTATTCAGGTGACACACTCTTAATGAAAGTTAATGTCAAAGGAGGAATTTTCCAGGGGGCTTCTTTGTCCCCTTTAATATTTGTCTTATGTTTGATCAGAGTTTAGTTTTAAGGAAGGCAAAAGCAGAGTATCAGTTGAGAAATAGTAATGGAAAAATTAACCATTTGCTCTGCATGAATGATCTGAAGCGTTTTAGTACGAATGAAAAAGAGATAGATTCCTTAATACAAACTGTAAGACACTTCATCAAAGTTACAGGCATGGAATTTGGTATAGATAAGTGTGAAATATTAATGGTGAGAAGGTGGACATGTAGTCAACAGTGAAGGCATCCAATTACTAGATGGCCAGACGTTAAAATCATTGAAAGGGGAGAGAGGTATAAGTATCTAGGAGTATTAGTATCTAAAAAAGTACTAACTACAGAAATGTTAACAAAAATTGACGAGGAGTACAGTAGAAGGGTGAGGAATCTAATGCAGTCAAAGCTAACTGGTCTGACTCTAGCGAAAGCTGTAAATATTTGGGCAATATCATTACTTAGATATTCAGTACCTTTTGTAGACAGGACAAACACTGAATTAGCAAAGCTAGACAAAAGAACTAGGAAAGAAATCAATATGAATGGAGGACTCCACATAAGGGTAGCTGTAGCAAGGTTATACCTACATAGAAAGGAAGGTGAAAGAGGGTTAATATCAGTGGAAGACTTTGGGAAGCTAGCTAGAGTAGATATTGACTCCTATGTAGTTAATAGTGAAGAAAGTTTATTAAAAACTGCTAAAGTCACAGCAAGACATAGGGAAACCAGAACACGAAACACACTTAAAAACCAGAAATAAAGAACAGAAATTATCTGACTGGTGGGAGAAGGCGTTGCATGGTAGATAGCTTTAGCAAATAGTAGTAGTGAGACATGGTTATGCAGAACGGGCAGCTGAAGAGGGAGACAGAAAGTTTGTTACTAGATGCACAAGACCAAGCATTAAGGACTAATTGGATAAAAACCAAGATACACAAAACCAAGTCGATTCTCAATGTAGATTATGCAAATTGAACGAGGAAAGCATTATTCATATTAGTAAGTAAATGTAGCTAACACAGATATAATACCAGACAAGACAGGAAAAACTAGGGAGAGCAATCAACAGGGAGCTATATAGAAAGTTAATGTTTGAGCGTACTGATAAATGGTACGAACATGAACCTAGTAAATCACTAGAAAGTAAGAAATACAAGATGTTGTGGGACTTTAAAAATCAGACTGACAAAGTAGTAGAAGCTAGTATGCCTGATTTAGTAGTAGTAGATAAAGAGGACAGAAAGTGCCAGATTATTGATTTTACAGTCTCAAATGATGAAAAAATTAATATGAGAAGTATAGAGAAAATAGCAAAGAACAAGGATCTAGCCATTGAATTACAGAGACTATGGAAAGTGCGGATAAAACGTATCTTACGGGGAACTATTCCTAAAGATCTGAAAAGATGGATAGACGAAGTAGGCATAAAATCCAGCTTAGTACAGTGTTATTAGGGACAGATAGGATACCTAGGAGGGTTCTTGATATCTAAGGTTAATTGCTGTAACCCAATAGGAGGGTTCTTGGCATCCAAGGCTACTTGTTGTAGCCTATGTTAGGATTCTTTTCTTCTCTAACACTTTAATTTGGTGAGTGTGTATGAATAATAATAATAATAAAATAATAATAATAATAATAATAATAATAATAATAATAATAATAATAATAATAATAATAATAATAATACGATGCTAGTTCATATATATAGCATGTCCAGCTGACACAGAAGTATGCGATAAGGAAGAGAGAATAGTCGATAGATATCACAAGTTAGCTTGGGAGGTTAAGCACGTGTGGTCGCTGAAAAGGTGGTAGTAGTACCAATAATTCCCGGAGCCCTGGGAAGCGTGAGTAAAAATCTTGAGAAGTACATGGAACCAATAGGGGCAGCAACAATGGTGGAGCACTTACAGAAAACAGCACTACTTGGACCGCTCGAATATTCCGGATGGTGCTCGAGAAATAGGAGGAGTTACCTTAGTTCACTGGTAGTGAACAGCTGACACCGTAGTATATCCCCAGCGTTAGAAGCTGTGTGCGAAGACAATAGAAGAAGAAGAAGAAGAAGAAGAAGAAGAAGAAGAAGAAGAAGAAGAAGCAGAAGGAGGAGGAGGAGGAGGAGGAGGAGGAAGAAGAAGAAGAAGAAGAAGAAGAAGAAGAAGCAGAAGAAGAAGAAAAAGAAGAAGAAGAAGGAGGAGGAGGAGGAGGAGGGGGGAGGAGGAAGAAGAAGAAGAAGAAGAAGAAGAAGAAGGAGGAGGAGGAGGAGGAGGAGGAAGAAGAAGAAGAAGAAGAAGAAGAAGAAGAAGAAGGAGGAGGAGGAGGAGGAGGAGGAAGAAGAAGAAGAAGAAGAAGAAGAGGGAGGAGGAGGAGGAGGAGGAGGAGGAAGAAAAAGAAGAAGAAGAAGAAGAAGTAGAAGAAGAAGGAGAAGAAGAAGAAGAAGAAGAAGTGGCGACAGAAATTGAAGCAAATGAAAGTGAAGAAAATTAAAAGAATGAAAGCATTGGAGCAGGAGAAATGTAAGAGAAAAATATGAAGAGCCGACAAAAATAGCAAGAAGGAAATTAATGGTTTTTATGAAGCTGAAAGCATTAGTAAATGAGTGTAACAATAACGATATTTACATAAACATAGGAGTTGATATGTGTGAAAATGCCAACCTAAAAATGATGAAAAAATATCATTAAACGGCATAACAAAAGAATCAATAAACTAGACCATAAACACATTTTGGAATAAATGATGGAAGGAATAAACAATATGCGTACATCGAAAATGCATTTGGAATAGGATTGAAGGCAAAACAAATGTAATTATTATAGTAACCTATCTTCTGAGTAATAGTTTCTCTGTAATGTTCATGCTATTAAATGATCAAAGAAAACAATGAAATTTGTGAGGATGTTTAGAATACACAGACAGTCCAATATAGACAGTGTGTAGATCTTACCCACAGCCTCAGATAAAATGAGAAATATATATGTGCGTGTGTAATATATATATATATATATATATATATA
Source organism: Octopus bimaculoides (assembly GCF_046866305.1). NCBI lineage: Eukaryota > Metazoa > Mollusca > Cephalopoda > Octopoda > Octopodidae > Octopus > Octopus bimaculoides. The sequence goes on from NC_142939.1 coordinate 26,107,071, forward strand.
TATATATATATATATATATATATATATATAGATATGCAGGGCAGGGAATCGTCAATTAGTAATAAAATTAATAATCAACAATTTTGCCGGGTAGCTCAGTATGAAAAAACCTTAGCTACCCGGCAAAATTGTTGATTATTAATTTTATTACTAATTGACGATTCCCTGCCCTGCATATCTATATTTTAATAATAACTCTAAGGTGGATAGTTTAACCACAGGAATTCGTACGAGTCTCTTTCCTGTGCGGGATTATTTCTGATACACACTGAATTGAAATTCATTAGGGCGAGGGATTTTGAACTTACTGGCCGATAAATTTCTTAACGTCTTCCTCACGTGGTATTGATGTTCACATGGTCAAAATTAACGTGAGTTACTTAGACATTAACAAATTTATTAGAATATTTAGCTGAAGATCAGAATAGAGTATTTTACTCTTAACTGTGAAACAATTGTACTAAATTAACTAAAGGCAAGTGTTTTTTACTCTTCTCTACTGTTTTTTGTTCTGCGTGTATCAAAAATATCGCTATCAATCTGGAGTAATAATTTGTAGTTTTGAAATCAGTAGTTCTTTGACTGCTATTTCTGAATTCTCAGTATGTTGGAGAAGCAGGTTACTATCAATCCCTATATATTTATGATATATATATATATATATATATATATATATATATATATATATATATATATATATATATATATATATATATATATATATATATATATATATATATATATATATATATATATATATGCATATATATATATATATATATATATATATATATATATATATATATATATATATATATATATATATATATACATATATATATATATATATATATATATATATATAATATATATATATATATATATATATATATATGTATATATATATATATATATATATATATATATATATATATATATATATATATATATATATATATATATATATATATATATATATTCATATGTATATGCGTGTCTGTGTATATGAATATATATATATATATATATATATATATATATATATATATATATATATATATATATATATATATATATATATATACGTGTGTGTCTCTGTGTGTGTGTTTGTGTGTGTATGTATGTATATACAACATATAAGTATAAAACAGGGAAGGACCAGAAAATGCTTAGAAGAAATAAAACAAGGATTTAAGAAATGCAACATGGGGACGATTTTGTATAAACCTCATAGCATTTTGGTACAAACGTTTTACGGAGGTATCGATATACATGGTCAGTAAGTGAGAATTGAAATATGATGAAAATCAATTAGACAAAAATTCAATGATATGATAGTCAGTGATTGATCACTCAGACCAAGTCAGGAAACTAAGAGAAGCAGAAGTTTGAGAAAGATTTGATCTAAAATTGTGTCAGAAAATCTTTCAAAAGTTATATGTGATCGTAGAGTTGTCGTTATGAATCGATAAGCGATCTTGATAGAAAAAATAAATAAATAAAAACAAATTTTGAGAGAAAGAGTCGAGTTCGATAGATTCGATCTCGTAACTATATAAAGACTCATAGCTAGGTACTACAGAACAGCTTGTCCGAGATTCTTACAATTCGGCCAAGCCACGAGACTAACTAGGAAAAAAAAAGGCGGGGATTTCTAAAAGATAGACACATTTGGAGAATTATATAATCAGAAAATTGATACCACTTAAACATTTTAGTAATATTTAAACTATCGAAACCGAATTTTTGAAAGGCCGTGTTTGAATCCGGTGCAATTCAACCATCAGTCGCAAAACACATAACTAATTACATCAACAACCGTAGCGCTACAGATTCCACTTGTTGACATCGACCACAACACCAAACGGCAAAATCTTCGAATTCACAAGAGTTTCTTCAAAAGGTTGCGCAATCTGCTACGAGTAACAAGAAAGTAATCTTCTGTTCACACATTGTAGCGTCTTAGGACGGAAATACATTTGGTCAACGTCAGTTGACCTAAGAAGGAATGGCTTTCATGAGAGATTCGACCAGAGGGGTTTTCAGGCTACATAACAAAAGTATTAACAACAGAAACGAGGACGAGGACACCTACTTTTATTAAATAGTTTGTAATTTGGGAACAAGAGCAGTAGATTAAGCGGTAAAGAGTGAGTCATTACTTGCTTTTTGTGAAACAGAGTATGAAAATTGATCGCAGTATTATTTGAACTTAAAACGTAAAGAATCAAGAGAAAATCACTCAGGGAATATTCTCATACTTTCTAGAGACTCTTGACAGCTCACTGCCTTTAACAGTTCTACAAAAAACAGATTAAAATATTTTGCAATGCTTGTGATGTTAAAAGAGTTCTCTCGTAAAATACTACTATAAGTAGAGATAAGTTTAGAATAAATACGCATCGGCAAAACTGAGCAAGAGATGAAACAGAAGAGAGGAAAAAACGCAGGTAAAGCTTGCATAAAATGTAGATTTTAATACATTTAAAAAGAGTGAGAAGTTAAAATTTCGTGATCCATACAAACTTTAATAATCTTCTGTGCAAAAAGTAATGGGAATATATATTGATTAATGGGCGATACATATGTGTGATATAGGTACATACTCTGGATACAGACCTATATACACTTTCATATATTTATTTAGGTGTGTGTGTGTGTGTGTGTGTGTGTGTGTGTGTGTATTAGAGAGATATGTTGATAGATATATGCATGAGTGCATCAATATAAACACCTACATATTGAAATAAACTTACCTCTCCTACATTTAATGAAAATCGTGTAAAATGAAATGGCAGCTATACATCAATGAAATCTCTAAGAACTTTTAGGTTGCAAGAGAATAAAAACATCTTCAAATGTAAAGTTAAATGATATCGATGAATTAGTTTACTAGGGGCATACTTGGCAATACAATTCTAAAGGTTTAAAATGGATTTTATATTTGGATTATACTTGAAGAAGTAAATGATTTAGTATAGTTTGCAAAAGTTTCTATCTGTGTCACCACATCTCTAACATTTGTCTGTACTTCTATCACACATTCTCTCTCTCTCTCTCTCTCTCTCTCTCTCTCTCTCTCTCTCTCTCTCTCTATCCATCTATCACTCTCTCTCTCTCTCTCTCTCTCACTCTCTCACTTGCTCTCTACCTCTCTCTTTCTCACTCGCTTCCTCACCCTCACTTTCCTGCTCCTTTTCTCTTTTCTCCTTTGTATCTGTTCGCTACAATCTCCTCATTTTTTCATGGGCTTTCTCATTAATTTTCATCATCTCTTAACATATTCCCTTTATAGCAATGTTTTGTGAGAATACAGTACAACATTTAACAACCGAATATATCTTTGGATTTTAGCTAACACTATGTGCAGTATACGCAAAGACTTATCCATCATTGTCATCATCAACCTCTGTATTTTTACGGTCGCGGGTGTTGGGGACATAAGGCCGGTTATCCGGTTTCAAAAACGTATCAGTTAACGAGATCACGATATTCGTCTTGAAGAGGTCGCCAGTCGTCCACCGGGTTACTCACAGCCGAAGAACACAACGCGCAACCTGATCTTGGATTCGAAACCTTGATTTTGAGATCGCGAATGCATCACCCTATACACTATACTATACACGAACACTAAACGACTTTGAGATCTAGTTATTTTCTAATATACTATGGTGCCTCAGATAAATTTATTGTTAACACAGGGTGTACCCTATTTGCGTAGAAAAAGCATTTCAGGCATCGAGATTAATTAATAAATTCTTCATGTGCTAACAGTCTCATTTGTTTCAATACTATACTGCACCACCGCAGAAAATAGCTTTTTAATATAAGCGAAATGCAGTAGTTTTACACTCGTAGAATATAATTACCCTGCTTTACAGACTTGTCAGCAACAACAATATCTATTATTTATATATTTGCACAAAGTATTCTTAATCATGTTAACCCTCTAATATTAGCACTACAAATATTAGCATGACAAATTCGCAGTTGGTGGAATTAACTGTAGTATGTGTCTAGGTGGAGATTATATTCTAGATCCGTCTAGATATTGACTTTTAATTTTAGCAGAATTTCAATTCGAAATCATAAATAAAGACTGAAAATACTTAGACATATATGACTCAGTGAAGTTGCACCGGTTCAGCTACTACATACATTCTATAAAACTCAGGGCACACCTAAAAATCTCCATATTCACAGTTGCAGCAACGGACGCATAGTGTACAGCCGTCGAGAGCATCGCAGTACCTAAAAAATTACAACAAAAGAATAGCTTCATGAAGACAAGAGCTATTCGCTTCACAATCGTAAGACCGGGAGTTTGATTAACGGCGGAACGTGTGTCCTTGAGCAAATTACTTTATTTTTCATTGCTGCAGTAACCTAAGCTGGCGAAAGTGAATGAGTTTTAGCTGCAAATCGAGGAGATAGTCTTGTAGCAAACTGTGTCCCTCTGAAATATCTGCATAGTGCTCAGCCACTTGAATGTTAATTTCACGACCACGCTGTAGACTTCATCAAATCAGATACAACACCTGTCGTCTTGACCAGCGGAGGACTATCCCACTTGTAGGCACCATTAGTACCTTCCTAAATTCATTTGCTAATTTTCAGCGAAACAAGCGTCGGATGGTTCCTTTTTTTTTTTTTTTTTTGCATCCTTTATAAACTAAATTAATTCATCATATACAATCGCACGAACTTCGAATACTACACGGAACAGAATGTAGAATATAATTAATAGCATAATAAATTGGAGGCCGTGTGCCTTCCCATTTTATGTATTCTTCCATCAATATAGAAAGATAAGTAGAATAATGGAATGACTGTAAAAATTTCCTTCAAATTTACGATCATAACGGATGAAATTATTATGTATTTCCACAGCGAAACGGATTTGTTGCATGTTAAGCAACACTAAAGCTTCACAAATATAGTTCGTTCTTAAATTATGAGGAACATTAAAGCATGATTCAAACTGAGGACGAAATCATTTGGACTGGTTTCAGGTTTTATTCAAATTCCTCAGCACTGATATGTTTTCATGTGTTTAATTATATTTCACTACTATCTTACATTTTTGCGCCCATAATAATTTCAGAGGAACAGGAAGGAAGATATTGCAAATTGTAATTCGGACAAGAGAACAGCAGCAGATACATTATTTACAGTATATGCTTCAAATCGTATATATTTTTAACACTTTCAGTTTCGTTTCTGTGCTATCATCTTTGTATGGCGGCAGTCCATTCATTTGTGAATGAAGCACTTCACTTGTTTTACTACAGTCCTTCATTTCTCTCGGCATTACAGTTTCATGGTAGAAATGAATGAACGCCACACTCTCTAATTTTTCGACTGTGTGCAATTCATCAAAAGAGGAAAACACAAACATATGCACACAAGCATACACATAGACACACAAACATACATACACACACACACATATATAAGCAATTATAATCATAGACATATAATAGAAAAGCGTTGTCATATATATGCATATATAAACGTCATATGTATGTATGTATGTGCGTGTGTGTGTGCGTCTGTTTCTGCATTCACATACACACACACACCCATATATACAAATATATATACCTATATACATATTTATATATGTAATCACATAGATAATGTACACATAGTGACGGATTTGTTCTGTCTCAGCTGTCTTGTGATCATGTACACAACTAGTGAATATACTCACTCTGAAGTCTCCATACGCGTTTGTTCATGAGTGTGAAATGATGGTATTGAAGATTCACAAAGTTGAACACTTGATGGGGAATTTGCAAAACAAGATAGGTTTTTATATGAAAGATTTTTGTAGCTTTGACAGGCTTGTACCATGATACGCTACTACATTTCGAATTCGTATAGAAACGTGTATGCACATAATTCTCAAAGTATACGTGTATCTCCATAGTTTACAACAGATGAACATATCCATATGTAGGAATACGTGTGTATGTATGTCTGCGTGCGCCCGCTTGTGTGTGTATCTGTGTGTTGTGAATAAGCATCTCATATTTACCAAAACTCGCAAAAAGTATATATAGGTATATATGTATATACATATCTATATGTATACATCTATAAAAAAAAGTAAAATATATCAGTAATGTTGAATGATGTCTCAGACTTAGCCACATATTACATATAACAAAATAAACCTACATATTTATAATTTAAACCAAAATATCATAGAAACATTCATATAAGAATGAACTCCAAGAATCCACAATGATCGGAGTATGAATACCTTCACCCATTGCATAGAATTCTATTTCTTTAAAAATATTTGTTGCTGAGAAACGTGACACTTATAGTGTATATTGCGAAACTTGTAACTCAGAAGTATATATATATATATATATATATATATATATATACATATATATATATATATATATATATATATATATATATATATATATATATATATATATATATATATATATATATATATATATATATATATATATATATATATATATATATATATATATATATATACATATATATATATACATATATATATATATATATATATATATATATATATATATATATATATATATATATATATATATGTGTGTGTGTGTGTGTGTATACACATATTATACATACATATATATATGTGTGTGTGTAGAGAGAGAGAGAGAGAGAGAGAGAGAGAGAGAGAGAGAGAGAGAGAGAGAGGATTTGATGCTGCAGAGGTCTTTTAAAGATGTATATTGACTTGACGGGTTTCACTTTATAAAACCAAAAAAAAAAAAAAGAATTTCAAAAGTAAAATATAAGGCTTTGCGATTCCATAGTCATAGACTTTTACTGAAAGTTATGAGTAGTCTGTCTCACAAGATTCCGAGGACTCGTGATGACTAACAGCACTGCTTCTTCTTTAGAAACTAGTAGTTAAATAAGACGAAAGAATGATACATAAGTTTCGTTGGCGTTCTGTTTAATCTGTTAATATCCCGTCATTTGTATTACGAGGATCTGAATGTACAACTTGTATTTCAATCTTAAAACGGTTAGAATTTGATTTGATGAGAAACATTTCTATTCCTATTATATTAAGCTTGCGCCGAGATAGCCGCGGAATGACTTTTCTTTAAAGCGAACATTGAAAGAGAAACTTTTATCATGACGATGGACCATCGACGCGAAACGTATACGAACCATTCACATTTAAGTCAGCTTTTCAAGAAAACTAACGTCTTAGCTCTCAGCAGCCCTCAAAGAGCTAAACAATTACTTTATATTATAAGTTCTAACGTGTAACCAATCATAATATTCTGTATTATTTCTATATATTGGTCGAATTATTACTAATGCTGCTGCTGTGAATTCTATCGTTATTTTTGCTAAGCTGCTATTCTTTACATTGTTTTATTCCATATTGTTGCTGTTTTTCCTTCTATAGAAATTGTTCCTCTCATCGTAATAGTTGCTGTTATTGCTTTCTTTTCTAGTTGTTTTCTTAGAAAACTTGTCTGATGCATTATTTTTGCCAAGCTCTTTTTTTTTATTGTTTTACTTACTGCTGTTGCTATTTCTCTTTGCTATAGAAATTCTTCTTCTCGTTGTAATAATTGTTGTTATTACTTTCTTTCTCTCGTTCGTTTTCTTAGAAAACTTCTCTGATACATTTATATTAATTTTCATTTCCAAATGAAATACTTTAAGCTGAGATAATGCTTAACCATTAATTGCCAAACAATATTTCTTTCTTTCTTTTGTTATAATGTCTTTGAATTCACATTTCTTTCATTCAACTTCCTATCCTCCTTTCGCTATTTCTTCCTTCCTTTCTTTTATGTTTTGTATTTTGCAGCCAATACCGATATACATTGTTTGAACTCATTTCTGAAAGAATTTTGCGAGGCGGTATTCGTATTCATTTCACAACCGAAACTTTGTCTGGTCACACAAGTAACGTATGCAAGATTTAATTTTTTGTCTTTAAATCTTTTCTATTCTGAATTATCATTCACTAATGACGAGATACTCACTCAGCCGATTTAAGACCTACTCTATAATTTGCCTCTGTTCTTTTCTTTCTGTTCATTCATTGTATCTTCCCACCCAATCGATTCGTTACTTCTCTCATACGTGTCGATTATCAGAAAAAGTTTTTAGATTCTTCTTAAATTGCTATTTAAACAGACATCAATAAAATGTTTGCTTACTATTTCCTTCTATTACAAGCACATTAAAGTTTACTCCAACTTATATGTGTATGCACGTGTGTGCGTAAGTACGCGCACATACAGATATACATGTATATATATAAATCTAAATAAATAAATAAATATATATATATATATATATATATATATATATATATATATATATATATATACATAATATAAATATGTTATATACAAATATAAATATATGGAATATATATGTACATAATATAGATATATGTGCGTGTATGTATATATATATATATATATATATATACTTAATATAAATATGCTATATACAAATATAGATGTATGTAATATATATATACATTATATATATATATATATATATATATATATATATATATATATACATTCATACATGCATATATATTTCGTGCACAATGTACATGTTCAATCACTTTTAGTTAGATGATTATAAGGAATCGTACCTACGAATGAATTTCTATAATTATAAGTCTATGAGTACACGTACATGTTATACATCTACATGATACGAGTCACTGCACGTACGAATATATGTGAATACGCGATCTATCACATGCACGCAAATGCAATGCATACATGTATTTACAAAATCTTTCATGCATACACACACACATACACACAAACACACAAACACACACACGCACACGCATACACACAAACACACAAACACACAAACACACAAACACACACACACACATGAATACTCGTGCTTAGAGAAACACAGACGCGTGGTTACTTGTATGTGAGCGTTCGCGTATGTAGAGACAAATATACGTATAGAAATGGCTATAGATTTATGCATTAATGAGTAAATCTATATATGCATATTTCCATATCATCAAAGAAGCATATATCCGTTCGAATACATACGTTGTTATTGTAGAAACTACAAGTACATATGACTAGGAAATATATTTTAGGAGCGATATGTGTAGATCACAACAATATATTCCTCAATACTTTCACACACACCGCATTCGCTTATTGTGATAATTGTTCATCACATGTATTTTCTTTTCGCTCTAATACTCTTAGGATCTTACTTTATTGATTCTATTTTAAATTTCAATGAGTTAGTGATGTGTGAATCCTGAACGAAAATAGGATGAATATTAGGCGTAAGAACTTTGGGTAAAAACTTTGGGTAAGGACTTTGTTTCCCAGCCAAATCATTCCGGGTTCAGGCTTTCTAATATAGCTGTAGACCAATCATAGACATGTGAGTGGATTTGGCTGATGGAAACTGAAAGAAACATGTCGTATATGTATATATATATATATATATATATATATATATATATATATATATATATATATATATATATATATATATATATATATATATATATATATATATATGTACATATTTATATATATATATATATATGTACATATTTATATATATATATATATATATATATATATATATATATATATATATATATATATATATATATATATATATAAAGAGAGGGGGACAGAGAATGCGAGATTTATTGAAACATAGATGCAACCAAGTTATTCTGATCTGAAGATCAAGCCTTGTCTAGCTGCATTGGTTTGTAAATGTACGATAGTTCTGTACATTGTGTCGCATGTGTATTGGAGAATGAATGTAGAATACGTTATTACGCAGTGAAATTAATACTACATGTTGGAGGCTGTAAAACAGCTGTCGTCCTTCGGATGTCAACTGGTTGAATGAACATATTCAACACTCACACCATTCTGACATTTTAGTATGAGTCTGTGTATGGATATTCATCTTTGTGTCTGCTTGTCCCCTACCAACGCTTGACAGCCTGTGTTGGTGCGTTTATGTCCCCGTAGGTTAGCGGTTGAGCAATGAGATCGATAGAATAAGAAGCAGGCTTTAAAAGAATAAGTACTGGATTCGATTCCTTCGACTAAAAACTCTTTAAGGCGGTGCTCCAGCATTGTCAGAAGTCTAATGACTGAAATAAGTAAACGATAAAAGGTAAACGATATTACTTTACGTACAAAAATCCATCATTTTGAAAACAAATTCTACGCCGGAAGCAAAAGTCACAAATCAAATTTCCATCACACAGCATGTTGTTGATAGATCTCCTCGTTAACATTTGATTCAAGCGTGACCATCCTTTCCGCTCCAGACCTAATATGTCAAAGGTTACATTGTTCACAAGATATTTTTTGATTTGAATTGTTGGAGATGTATTTAACAAAGATTTTAATGTTATTTATTGCAGGCTGAGCCACAAGGTAGAGCAGCATGGATTCGTGTTAGGTAAGCATACAATATCTCAATACATACAATATGCATCTAGTTTACATCTTGAAGAATTCTACGTTATTAATATGTCAACATAAATGATATATTTACAGAAACACTCATAATTGCCATATCATTTTAAAGATTTCGTGCATGATAAATACTTGATATTTAATTTGCATATCCATGAACATATATAGAGTTATTCGTCTAGAAATAGTGTGTGCCAGGTAAGAAACCCAGAGAAATGTAATTATATAAAGGATGCTGTATGTACAAAATTCAGAATCGTTATAGAGTGTTAGATAAAAAGAGTATAAACAGAGTATTTAGCATACGTTCGAATCGGAAATATACTGGTGTCATATATATAATTTAGAACTGATAGTTAGGCAGAAGATGAGATAGGTCAAAGTATATTGGTGAGTTGTAGATGATACAGTCATTATTTTTCTGGTTGTCCTGTCTATTTTGATTAGTTCATGTAGAGTGCAGTTAAGAATATTGTAGCTATAACTCATAACTGGGACGGCTAGATTGTTGAAACCTATTATCTTGTTTGTCGCTTTGAGCTCTGTTTTCTATATTAATCTAGCGTGACTATAATTTTCATTTCTTATCTTCTCTTTTATTTGTATGTGTTGTATCGTATCTAGTTCATTCATTCATAAGTATGTCTGGTTTTGGTCTAATTCTCTTGTTTCCTTTGCTTTATCTAGTGTGATGTTGTTACTGTTAACTAGTTTTCCTCTTTTCAAGGTTGCTTTGGCATATTTTTCTAAACCAAATTTTATGTTTATTTCTTTGATAAATCCATGTACTGTCTGTAATAATGTTTCCAGCTGTTTATCATTTGTAGCTTACAGTTTTAGAGCATCCATATACAAGAGCTAGTGGATCGTGTTGCCGTAATAGTTGTATCCACATCCAGTTCTGTTTAGCCTGTCAGATTTGTTTAGTATATTAGATAAAGCAGCGAGCTGGTAGGATCATTAGCACGCCGGAAAAAATGCCTAGGAGCATTTCATTCATCGTTCTGTTTTTAGATCACAATCCGCCGAGGTCGACTTCGCTCCTCGTTCTTTCGCGGTCGATAAAATGATTATCAGTTGATCACTGCGATAGGTGAAATCTGCTTACCCCCTCCTCTAATTTGCTGGGAAACCGTTATTATCCTTATTTTATCGCGAAAATGTTCAACTTTTTTTTGCCGGGTATGGTGAAGATGTGCCAGCTCTCCACAGCCTGGAGACTAAGGGGACACTTGTCTACTGTTCACCCTTGCAGAACCCAATGAGTTATACTCTTGCCGTTAAAAGCAATGATAATTCTTGTAGGTATTCTATCATTACGTTCCTTTTAATCATTTTTATATATGTTGATATTTGGGCAATGACACTTCCAAGTACACAAATCACTATTGATATCACGTCTACTTTATTCATTGACCCCAACCTGCATATTTCCCACTTCTTTCTCTTCAGTCCTGTTGTCACCAGGACATGCTATATCAATGATCAGAGAAGATTTTCTTTTTCTCTACTGTTCACTACAACAACGTCGTGCTTTTGACGTTTTATCAGATGGTCTGAATGAATCATTACATCCCATAGATTTTAACATCCTCTTTCTCAGTAACTCACTCTGACATTTGACCATACCATACCTTTGATCTTTCTAGGACATAATTTCTACAAAGCTCCATGTGGATCATTCTTGGCACGTTGTCATGTTGTCTTTTGTATTCGCGTTTTACCAACTTCGAGCACTGGATAACAGCGTACCACACTATTTTACCCCTCTCACCAAATATTCTGCATTTAGCACTTTCGACTGCCTGACAGAATCATTAGACAAAATGTTTCGCTACATTCTTCCAACTTCTAAACTCGCTTGTAAATTCCTGGCCTTGTGCATTTTCGAGAAATAATTACTGCCATTACTTTTATTTTTATTAGTATCATGACCATCATCAACATTCTTATCATCACCATCATCATCGTCGTCGTCATCATCATCATCAACATGAACATCATTACTTTGATTTCATCTGATTTATTATTTCTTACGCAGTGTTTGTCAACTTCTTGTAATCTTTTTGTAATCTCGGAATACGTTCACAAGGAGAAGACTAGTGCTTGTCTCTTCGCACGCTTTAAATTGCCACGAAAAAGGGTTGGACGCTGTATTAAGGACAACATATCAAGCTAATTGATTTGACTAAATACACTACTGCACTTAATGTTTCAATAGAGTAATTCAACGGATTGTTACTTGAAGGGTTTATATGTACGTGCTTAATTTATTTCTTAATCGAAATGAGAAAACATTAACAAAGCAAACAATGAATCCTTACATTTAATTGTACGTGATGTACTTTACTTAGTTGAAGCTCAGTCGACCCTAGCAACTAAAATCCCACCTGCAGGATATAAAGTAACTATTTCGAGATGTCAACAATTTTATTGTATTTTAGGAATCTTTGACTATTTCACATGTATTCAAGGAAGCTTTCAATGCATAATATTACAAAGGAAAAGAGCTTTGGAAACATTTGAAGACTCAATTCTCTAGTGCTTATTCGTTGAAAAGAATATATAAACGTGTAATACGATGAATAGTTTGCACTTTTTGTTTCCTGAGGCAGTTGCAGCAGGAATTAGAAAATAGTTCAAAATCATTCAGTGAAAATTTAGATAACAAATGTAACGAACATTCAGATATTTTTGAAAAAAATTATAGTATAACTTTTATTAAAGTTTAAAATATTTGTTGAAATAAACCAAATATGTTCACTTACAATCAGGGAGAAAAACATTTTAAACACTTGAGTGAATGTTATATATGGCAAACGAAAATAACTTCATAAAATATTTACGTCATAATATTTTGTATTTGTTAGCAGTTATTGTCATGCATTGCTAGAAGTAATCTTGTACATGATTGTTATCGCCATATTTACGCTTATGTCCCACAATGTAGTTATGACTGTGAACAAGCGTATGAAAATTGACGAGAAATATTCTGAATATAGAATATCAAAAAGGAAATATTTATACAATTTTAACATATATTTTCCTATATTTAAAGTAGTTCAATGAAGCACATTATTTGCTGCAATTTTACAGTAATCGAGTTCGCTAGCGAAAAATTCTCAAATTCAAATCCCGTCAACATTGATATTAAATTCGTTATTTGAGCCAAGTTCATACGACCAGAAATATTAACTCTGCTCTTTCTAACAAAAAGGTCAATATTTTCTAGAGCGAGTCATATTTTCCAGCAAGGGGTACAATTGAGATCATCAGCTAGTGACTGGCTTCAAAAGACACCTTTTACTTTGTGTTGCACTGTATGCACACAAACACTTTCGTTCTTATTTCCAGTCAATTCTTCGATATCTTCAGTCCACAAACATCTGTGATAATCTCTTGCTTTCTTCCACTGTAATCATCTTGCCAAGATGGCCTTAGACATTAATTAGTGGTGCATTTTGTGTCCTAAATATGAGAGCTTTGTGCACCTGATTCTCGACAATGGATGTGTTTAGACTGTTTGTTTCTCTACAAAAAAGAAAATTCAATCAAAAAGTAGATACTATTAACATTTTCAGTCCGAATGAAAAGGATCATAAAGTCTGTCAAATTGAAATAAAACCAAAAAAAAACAAAAAAAAATAGAAATAGCTTTTGATGACTCTAAGCCAGCATTATTCAATTCAGTACGTTAATTAGTTAAAAAATGTATTTTTGACAAAAATATAGAGTGTATTCAAATTGAGTGGCATTATGCAATTTTGAAACAAATACACAACAGGTTATAGCATATAATCTTGAGTGTAAAGTATATTGCTGTATCTCGGCAGGGCTATTATTAATTAGGATGGGTACTGTTTCTATTTCACTTGTATATTTTATTCACCAATAGTTAGACATGCGACCAATGAACTAATTTATTGTGTGATAAGCGTTCGGTTATTCAGCCAATCAGATTTATCAGATTCCTTTCGTCGACATCGATGATCGATGACATGTCCTCTCTACTTCCGGTCTGCTTCTCGAGCAGTACATAGTATATGCTATTGATGGGATTCGCGAAAATGAGGAAAGGACTTTCAGAAACCTTACTGATTGAGCGAATAATTTACGAAATAATCGATTAGTCAATTGTTTTAATTTTTAACCAATTGGCAAATAGAAATGAGGAAGTGAAATAGAACCAATGCAACATTATTACTGGCCAAATGACCACCCCGATAAACAGCTAAAAGCATGTTTCAATATAAGGGATCAAATCAAGAATTTTGTGAAGAAAATACAAAAACAAAATAATACCTTGGTTTTCGTAAGTAAACTCCTACCACTTCCAATGTTAATCATTGACTACACACGTGTAAACTACACTGTAATTTCGATATCGTTTTCTATTAATATCTTGCTATAATGGCTATGTTCCAACTGAAGGAGTTCTTTTCTCCAAAACGTACGGTATTTCTTAGTTACTGTATTCGTTTATGTTACATGGTTAGCATTTATATCTAATGTTGGTTTCGAGTTCTAATCTTCTATAGGCAACGTGGAAACCTATAAGTTAATGTCACATATTTACCTTGTACATGGCAGACTGGCTGACGGTTGAGACATGGCGTTCGTTGAGAGAATAGTATGAAGTGTAGCATATTGTGATGAAGTGCACAAGAGAGAGAGAGAGAGAGAGAGAGAGAGAGAGAATAGGAAACTTAAGGGAAAAAGAGAGGAAGTCATGAAGAAAAAGAAAGAGTGATGGAATTAAGGACAACTTTGCAATTGAATATGTTTGGACTTAAATCCATCTGCATAATTGTGCATTCGACGATATCGGCTTATCATTGAACAATGATATTATTACAGTAGTAGTCAAGAGGCGGAAAATTTACCATGTCAATTGACCTGCTAGCTTTATCTACGACATTCTCTTCAAACGAGCTTAATCTTCTTAACGAAGGGGATCAAGGATACGTAGACCTCGTTACTCAACAGATGAGATGGGCTAGAACTAATAATCAACAAAATTATACATATCATTGTTATCATCATCATGATCCCTGCTATGTAAGATAGTGATTAATGTGGTCTTGACCTCTGTAAAGGTTTTTCAATGTCTGTTTGATGTCGCGATGCCCATCGTTTCTACACATACTACCAGGTCAGGAAAATCTAATTAGTGATATATATATATATATTAGTGATATATATATATATATATATATATATATATATATATATATATATATATATATATATATATATATATATATCAAAACGTTTTCAGCATGCAGTAAAAACAAGGGAGTGGATACATAAAATTACTAAATCCAAAAGACAAATCTTAGACCTATTATAGATGGCTCAGCTTACCTTACCCACACTCTAAGTAATTTTATTGAGATTGTTTTGAAACCACTATGTACCTCCATACCCAGTTTCATCCAGGATGACATCAATTTTCTGTCCTATCTTCCCAAAACAACTGAAACAGATTCAATTCTACTTCGTTCTGATGCGGTAAGCCTTTACGCCAATATTCCATACGATTTTGGAATAAAGGCGATTAGATACTGGATAAGAAAACATAGAAAAGTGTTTCTTAACAGATTCAATGTGCCGTTTATATTAGACACAGTCAGGCTTATTCTAGAAAGCAACATATTCTTCTTCAATGAATTACATCCAACTTAAAGGCACGACGATGGGAACGAGGTTTGTTCCTGTTTACGCGAACCCTGTAATGGGATATATAGAACAACTCTACCAAGAAGTAGAGGAAAACTATAGTACTGAATTTAGAAAGTATATTGAAAAAGAATGGAAGATATACCTTGACGATTGCTTCATAATCTAAACAGAAACTCTAAATATTCTGGAAGAGTTCAATATCCTCCTAAACAACCTACACCCATTTCTCCAATTTGCAAAGGAGATGAGCAGTTCCAAATTAACATTCCTAGGTACAATGGTAATTAAGAAGTACACGACCATTACCACAGATATATACTATAAACACACGTGCCATCGACCACGTACAAAACGCAAAATCGAATACTGCCTATCCAGAAGAATTTGTACCATTGTAGAAGATGCTAATATCAGGAACAAACACCTAACAGAACAAAGAGTTTTTTGCTTAAAAAAATATCCCTCTCTACTTACAGAAAATTGAATACAATGAGAATGCAGGACATAAACGAGGTTTTAGTAAAGGGGAAAAAATATTGTATTGTGTAGTAAACATGGATTCGACACCAAAGCTGTAGCTCCGAGTAGCAGAGACCATGGTAGCCGGGATATAGTCGGCATGGGAAAGTAAACATCCGCAGGCCAGATACTGGAGTGCATTTCTACTTACGTTCAGTGGCCTTTTCTTGGTTAAAGTAAGTCATTATTTTTATACATAGAAAGAGTACTATCAGATACATGGGAGTAGCATTTAATGCAGCATCCTCATTAAAATTTGCATCGGTTAGTATTATTTCGTTGGCACTCAGCTTTATTTTCAGTATTAGCGTCAATACATAAATAATTTTCACTATAGTATTTCGCTCTCACTCTCTCTCTCTCTCTGTCCGATTTACTCTCACCTTGCATATATATATGTATATATATATATATATATATATGTGTGTATGTGTGTGTGTGTATGTATATGCATATATGTGCACATATATATGCATATATATATATCCATATATATCCATATATATCCATATATATGCATATATATATATATATATATATATATATATATATATATATATATATATATATATATATATATATATATATATATACATATATATACATACATATATATATATAAATATATAAACAGCTAGACAGATGGATAGAAAGGCAGGAATACACACATACACACATATGTATGTATTGATGTTCATGTATGAATATAGATTTTACGAGTTGTGTGTGTGTGTGTGTGTACTTTTTTTCATTTATTAATACCAGTAGGAGAGGGTGTGTACCGGATGTTTTATACTGAAAAAATAGCAAAACATGTTAAAAACAGCACTGCTTACTTTAACGTAATAATTTACGAAGGAATAGGAAATATAATGTAAATTTCTAAATTTCGATAGACTTGTATTGACAAATATGACTTGCATTAAAAAACATAAAAACGATTGAATTATTATAAACTGGTAAATATATAATACGATTCATATGTTTTATCCATCATTTGTGAACTACTGACTCAGTAACTTGTTTAATGGTGCATAACATCACAGCACAGCTTCTTCCAAATCCTTTATAATACATATTGTTTTCAATGAAGTATGCAAAATGTCAGTCGATATAATAAATATAATATGCAAAACACAGGCAAATATTAATACAGATTTCGAAGCGATAGTGGCAAAACATGATATAATTAATATTTTCCAGCTGAATTCGTATGGCCATATGAAAGCGTAGAGGTTCAATTGATTATCTTTATGAGAAAAAAAAAACCTTAATATTATCGTTTTATTCCATATTTGTTAAGTTGTTCGTTGTCAAAACATGAATGGCAGATCGGCAGTGATTGATATGCTAAGAGATTATTGAAACGTGTATATAACATAAAGAAGATTTTCAACGAACTTATTAAATGCATCTTAGACATAGTTGCTTATAGCAATGTGTGTATGTGTGGGTGTGTCTATACCAACATGTATACACATATACATACATATGTATGCACGTATATATATATATATATATATATATATATATATATATATATATATATATATATATATATATATATATATATATATATATATGTATATATATATATATATATATATATATATATATATATATATATATATATATATATATATATATATATATATGTATATATATACCGGGGTACACATATAAATGCGAAGCAAGGTAGAAAAAAGATTACTGAGATACCAGAGGTAAAGTAATATGCTTTATTGAAAAGCAGCATAAATATCACAAAAACTGTTACTCAGAATTTCACGTTCCCGTTCGTCGGACAAACAGGAGCGTGAAACTCTGAGTAACAGTTTTTGCGATATTTCTTCTGCTTTTCAATAACGTATATATATATATATATATATATATATATATATATATATATATATATATATATATATATATATATATATATATATATATATATATATTATCTGTATGTTGTCTCGCCAGTAGTATATTACTGGGTATAGCATAGACAAGTAGTCTGAACTTTATGAGAGATTACATGCCGTCCCTTGCGCTTGACAATAGTTGTCGCGAAACGTAGAAGCTCTACTACAAAGCTCCATGTATTACAGTCCTGGTAATGATACGACACGGAACAGAAACATGAGAAAAAGTAATGACGTTCCTGTGAAAGAAAGACCAGTACGTTCCTTTAGTCAATGTCAGCTGTAACCGAATGTGTAGAATTGTGCGTGTATACCTTCTATGTTTTCTTAACCGAAAACAAGGACGAATACTTTATCGAAACAAATTTCTTATCACAATGGCAACAACTGAATACCTTGACACTATGAATTTTAAGAATAATTCTCTTCTTGAGCAAACAAGGTATCCAGTGATAGTTTCCTCTTGATACACATCGAAAGCATACAGTATAATTTTTGAAGTCGTCAGGTTTGTAAATTAATGTGTGGTCTGTACTTTTGTATAAGCAGGTTTTCCTTGTTTAGGCGTTCTTGTAAGAAGATTAAATCTTTGCGTTGCTATGAGGGAAAGATATGGAAATTCGGCGTTTTATTTCTTGCGCATCTGTCGATATGTTCTCTCAGGGTTATCTGCCTGCATTCAGGAACACGAAACTGTTGTTTATGCAGCTTGACTCTGCGTTTCAAAGTTAGTTCGTTTGGACCACATAATTGTGGCCACAACCTGAGCAGGTTAAGACATAGATTAGGTTCTGGGAAGCACATGTGAAGTAGGTCTTACTTGAGAATGTTTCCTCTTGCTAGCATGTGAATTCCGATCCTTAAGTAAGTATGGGCATGTACCACAATTAGGTCGTCAGCATTTTTTAACTGTTGGTATAGTATGTATTGAGTATAGTTTAGCATTTGCTAAGAGTCTCTTGAGTTATGTGTTATCTTTTGCATTTGAGGAGTTTATGTGTATTTAGGGTATTGCTTATATATATATTTAAATGTATGTGTGTATGCATATGCATTACAATAGATAGACAGACAGACAGACAGATTCATGCATGCTTACATAAACACACATACAAACACACACACACATAAATACATACATACATACGTAGGTACGTACGTACACACATACATACATATACTTACTTGCTTACATACATACTTGAATACATAGACAATGAGATAGATAGATAGATGATAGATAGATAGATAGATAGATAGATAGATAGATAGATAGATAGATATATAGATAGATAGATAGATAGATAGATATATAGATAGATAGATAGATAGATAGATAGATAGTATATATAGGAGAATGTACGAAAAAAAACAACAACAGACGAGGACAGGTGATGTAAACAACAAAAGGATGTATTAGTATGACGCTCGAGAATACGTAGAAATGATACAGAAAATTGAAGTGAGAGAGCACTTAATAGTGCCCTTTTGGCCACTACTATACGGAGAATATTTGAGTCTCATCGATGAACTCTGTGTGTGTATGTGTGTGTGTGTGTGTGTGTGTATTTACATGCATGTGCGTGTGCTTGCGCACGTGTGTCATGTAGAGATACACACGCGTACGCTCCTGATTTTAAATTCATACACATATAAAATGCACTACAAAATGTGAATAGTAATAAATTTAAACTTTCACTACTAAGGTAACAATTCCGGACACGTTTCAGTACTCTTGTAGTATATCAACCCTTTTAACAACTGGTTTTCTGTTTTTATTTTAAAGTATATGAGCGTAATTTGTTTCCCTTGACCTTATGAGCAGTATCATCGCTTCACTGTGGTTGATTTTTTAATTAAATAACATTAATTGCATAAACGCATTATGTATTTTCACATATACTTTACTACGTTTTTTATGCATAAATCTCCCTAAGTACTATTTTTCCATATTTATTATTTCCGAGTGTGTCAAATGACTGTTTTCTAAATTATTTTCCTAGCTATTTCCATTATGCGATACATAACATATATTTTTCAACCACTTAAATATATTCTAAATCACCAATACAAAAATATTTGTCTTCACCACGACGGCTATGAATTACGAGGGAGGTCCGCGTAGATATGAATCAAATTTGCTTAATGGACACGAACAGGTGGAGGGTAAAATACTTTTCTCATTCCGAACGCTAATCGCAAAAGCCGATTTTTGTTAAACAGTTCTTTGTAAGAAATATGCACTTTGAAAAATACCGAAAGCTGATTTCTAAATAATGCTCTCCACATACCAAAGCTAGAAACACGGTAACTTTTAGAATGATCGTATTTGATGGTAAGGACCTGACAGTGTTCGGGGCAGGGTGCATAGTCATTTATTTTAATTGTGTCAGCTGACCGATTTTCGTTTCATTTATTGTGGGTTGACCTAAATTTTCATATTCCCTTCTCAGTGGTCGGTGTGGTTGCCATCCGAGCGATGCATATTACACCCTGCTGAGAGCTGTGATAGAACATCACGTGAGCAAGTATAGGTTATAGTGTTTGGATATATTTACACAATTAATAGAGATGTAAGAATATTTTGGTTTGGTTATGGTAAGTATAAACATGGATGCGGTAGGGGGAAGCGTGGAAAAGGAAGATGATAGCGATGGTGATTACGATGGTGATGGTGATGATGATGATGATGATGATGAGAAAGATGATGACGGTTATGAAAATCATGACGACTGAGATGATGATGATGCTGATGGTGGTGATAACGCCAATGACAATGACGATGATGACGACAACGAAGACGAGGATGGTGACGAAGATGGTGATAATGATGATGATGGCAATCTCGACGACGACAACGATGAGGATGACGAACAAGGCGACGAAGTCGACGATTACGACGACGACGACGACGACGATGGCGGCGGCGGCGGTGATGATGATGATGATGATGATGACGACGACAACGACGACGACGAAGATGAGGAGAATGGGGAAGGTGACGATGATGATCGGGATGAAGTTGACGACTAGGACGATGACGACGGCCATGATGATGAAGATGATGATGGTGATGATGATCATCATGTTTAGGATTATGATTAAAAGGTGCATGTTGCCTTGAACAACTCACGGGGGAATTTGATCTCCCAAATCGATACCACATGGCTCAGAATGCAATATTATACAGAAGATATTAAAACGCTTTACATTATTTTGTTTCTTCATTGTGCATAAGTGTAAAATCCTACGTCTGCCCTAGCCATCTGAAGGGTTCAGTTTTAAAACAGCCATACGACAAACTGCTTAATGTCTATACTTGCATTTCTATCGAATGTCCAGGTTCAGCGCTGTTTATGTACAATGCAAGAGATGCAATAATAGAAATGTTATGGCTTGCTGTAAATATATATATACTTCTAGCCGCCGGTCAGATTTACATCAGTCTGAATATGGTGAGCGCATGTGATGGAGTTGAAACCTAGAATACATGCAGATGAAATACTCAATTCTATCTTTACAATCCAAGGCATTATTCAAATTACCATTAAAGAAATTCTAGTTTACGTCGGCAGGAATTTAATTCATAGACAGATGTTTATGAATACATGTCATTGAATAAATTATCCGTGTTTTCTACGTTTTTCTATCTATAACCTACATTAGCATTCGTTCAGAGCGTAAGACAGCAAGCTGGTAGAATCATTAGCACGCTGGACAAAATGCTTAGCGTTTTTTTTTTCTTTCTTTTTTGTCTTCCTTTACGATCTAAGTTCAATCCCTGCCGCGGCTGACTTTAACTTTTATTCTTTCGGCATCGACAAAATAAGTAGCAGTTGAGCATTAGCATCGATATAATCGTGTAATTCCAATACCTAAAAATTTAAGGCTTTGTGTCTATAGCAGAAAATGTTACTATTCATTGAGAACACTTTATAAAGAATTGTGGTCATACTGGAGCACAAGCTTGAAGTGTATTTAACGGTCTTTTGTAGGGCCCTGTACTAATTCCAGCCTGGTATTCATTCTATCGATAACTTACTATCACTGACCTAAGTTTCTATTTAATTGGATACAATTCGGCATTATTCTTGCAACAGCATATAACAAAAGGGCGAAAGAGACATACCCACATTCAATTATACATACCCACACACTCATTCACATGTATACATGTATGTATATGTAACTCTATGTGTATGGATAAATATGAGCGTTTGTCTGTAAATGTGTACAGGCTTTTCTCTAACGAGGTCCCCTCGCAAAGTCTTGTGTATACTAAGAACCAAATGCACCAGCAGAGGTTGCGTTGCCGGTACAATCGGAGCAAAACCCTCTGGGTTCCATATCAAACTTTCTAACTATACATCTATGTCCTTGCCTATATTTAACACAAGTAAACTCATAACAGACGTGGTGAATGGTATCCTCTGTAATTATCTTTCACCATCACAACCGCTGATTATCGCTCATACCAATTTTCTCTCACATCTATTCAACAAATTTTACAACACCTTCCAATTCGCTGTGTTACTGACACGTGCTTATGCTTTATATGCATTTTGCGCTAGTTTACTGCATTCATTCATGAATCGATCCACAGTTTCCTTTCTTTTTCCCAGATGCTGCGAATGTTCACTAACTAAGATTTATCTACCTTTGTCCCTATCAAGTTCGTTCTAATTAAGGGCTTGTACATGAGCGCATCTATGGAAGATCCAATTTATTCTTCGCATATTTCAATCTTTTCACTACAACTAACGCTTGTTGATCAAATCAGAAATGCTACGAACTCGATCTCAGAAGAAAGGAGATTACGAAGTTAATTTGATTTCCTCCAAAAATATTGCCATAAAAACTAATTCCTAAACTTTGAGATTTTCCTTCCTCAAAGCATTAATAATTTCTAAGGGGAAAGAAACGGTTATATATTAACACCCAATTTGATTATCATGAGAGGAAATATCAACAAAATAATTAAAAAAAACCTCAGAGTGACGTACACAAGCATTTTTTCAAGTGAAAACAGATCCGTCTTATGGCATTACAGCAGCAATTTCACTAGTATTTGATATAATACAGAATGTTTATGTATAACATGTCTATGAGTGTGTTATTGTGAGAGTGCTTATGTATATGTGTGTTTGTGTATGTTTATATTATAGCATATTCCACTACATTGTGTATTTATAATCTAAACGAAAACATCGTATATAACAAACTGATGTAAACGCATAAACGTAAGGACAGACTGCATTCCCTTCAAATCATGCGGCGTTAATATCGTACTCTCTGTAAAAGTGCACCGATACTAAAACCGTTACCGAGTTACGTCAAATTCATAGCAAATAATTGCGTATTATAGCAGAGCTTATTGGAGACATTCAATGTGAAAATAATGCTTTACACGAGGTAATTATACGGAATGATATACTAATATATATAGACATATTGTGTAGCACAATATAGCAACATTCAAACTCTATTTAGTGTGTCTATCATGACTGTTTTAAACTAACACAGATATAGATATACACACATGTTTATATATGAGTGGCCGTGTGTGTGTGTGTGTGTGTGTGAGTGTGCGCGCGCGCGTGCATAGTCTGTATTCAATGGCACACTCGCAAGTTAAACAGTTCTCAGTTCTCTCTAGGTTACTTATCTTTTTTCTGTCTTTGTTCCAATAATTTGATAAAGGTTTTACCTGACAGGTTAGCATCCTCCACTGCTTCCTTAAAATTTATGTCAATTTTTGAGGGAGTGACACATTATATCCACCACAATCTCAAGTTTTATCTACCCTTTGTACACTCTGAAGTGTATCCGAACAGAAATATATACGTATACAGGTATGTATATATATATATATATATATATATATATATATATATATATATATAGTTTTAGGGAAAATAACCAATTTTCAAGAACTCATCTATAAGGCTTAATTTAATATTAATTTTTTATAAATTGATTTTAATTCAGTTTTTTACCTGTAATTTTGGATATATATATATGTATATATATATTCTATTCTATTATTCTCTTACTATTTCGTTTTCTCTCTTCTATTACTCTATTATTATATCACTATTTCGGTCTTTCTCGTTCACTGTAATTCTTTTTATCTCCCCTTCTCCCCACTCTCGTCTTTCTCTCTTATACTTTCTCTATTTTTTTCTCTCTCTTTCACCGTTCTCCGTCTGTCTTCCCCCTTTGTCCCTCACTCTTCCTCCTTTGCTCTCTCTCGTGGCTCACACGTGAACATCGGCCATCTTTCTTTCTTTTCCTAACTTATGTTTCTTCTTTCCTCCTGATACATGTTAACGAATCCGGCATATTATTGTCTCTCTCCTGTCCAAGCTTCTTTCTTCACGTTCGCTATCTAACTTCCTTTAGGCTTAGCAACCATTTCTGATTGTTTTCACTGTATGCTTTTGTTACCAATTTTGACACTCGGCTTAATCCCAAATTTTATTTAATTTGCTTTGCGGAAGCAACCGTTTTATCGAAGGCGTATCTTGTTGTGAAATGCTCGAAATGGCGATGATAAAAACAACCGACAACTGATCAAGAGTTGTTCTTTGCGTCTTGTTTTCCATTTGGGTCCATATTTTCGTATGTTTTATTGGTTACATTATGTGCCCACATATGCATATGCATATACGTATATATGTAAGTATGTATATATATACGTATGTATATATGCATATATATATAATGTTATTTATATTTCATATATACACACACACACACACACACACACACACACATATATATATATATATATATATATATATATATATATATATACATTTTCTTTTTTTTTTTTTTTAGCAATCACCCCCTAAGGCAGATTTGTTTTCGTTTGAAACATATGTATGTAAGGTTAAGCATATGTCGCGAACTGGCAGAATATTTAGCATGCCGGAGAAAATGTTTAAAATTATTTCGTCCGTCTGTAAGTTTTGAGATGAAGCTCTGTCGAAGCGGACTTTGTTTTTCCTGATTTGGGGGCCGCTGAAATAAGTACCAGTTGAACACCGGGGTCGATGTAATCGACCTTATCCTATCAAACCGAAGTTGCTGGCCTTGTGCCAACATTTGAAACCAATCTATAAAAGTCAACATTAAATTTTATCGACATTCTGTTCAGTGTTTACATTATGGTTGTGAGTATAGAAGATAATAGTTATCACAATGGACAGTGGTCATTTCCAACGTAATCTGAGTTAATTTCGGGTCTTTAAGTTTAGCAGAAGCCTAATATTTAAAACGTGGTTGGAAAGTAGGGATACAGCAGACGCGATATATTTTGAAGTAGAATTATTTTTATTACCTTGTGATGAAACGACATCCAACACAGTGGACGTCTATACAACCATACAATCATTTCATGGGATTCGTACATAGATACATTAATGTAACACACATTTTACATGTGCGTTACATACATATATACATACATACATATACAAACATACATACATACATACATACATACATATATGCATACATACATACATACATGCGTTTGCATACACCCATACATGCACACACGCCCATATCATATTAGTTATTCTATTCTGACAGTTATGACCTATATCTCTATCTATGTATCTATATATCTATCTGTCTATCTATCTATCAGTTATCTATCGTTCTATCTATCTTAGGAATATACATGCACATATATATATATATATATATATATATATACGTGGCTGTGTGGTACGAAGCTTGCTTCACAACCAAATGTTTTCGGGTGCAGTCCCACAGCGTAGCAACTTGGGTGTCTTATGCTATAGCCCCTGGCCGTCCAAAGCATTATGAGTGGATATGGAAGACGGAAACGGAAGTCCGTCGTATATATATACGTATATGTCTGTGTGTATATGCTTGTTCCCCCACAATCGCTTGACAACTGATGTTGGTGCGTTTACGTCACCGTAAAGCAGCGGTTCGGTAAGAAGACCTCGATAGAATACGTAGTAGGCTTACAAAAAATACGTTCTGGGTTCAACTAAAGGTAGTGCTCTAGCACGGCCACAGTCAAATGACTGAAACATGTAAAAGAATAAGGAATAAAAGAATATATATACATATTTACATACATGCATATATATATATATAAATACACACGCACATACCTATACACACACTCAAACATTCACACACATATGTGTGTGTACATATGTATATACAGATACACACGTATACATATACATTTATATATACTTATATATTTATATTCTTATTGCTAAATACAATCTGTTTAGACTCCTGCGAATAT
>NC_142939.1:26138982-26141482 GCF_046866305.1 Octopus bimaculoides
ATATTCGTTTTGCAAGATTCTTGATATGAATTCGTGTGCTGAAACAGATATTGCTGTATTTGAGGATGGTCATGTTGCTAGTACAGCCAATGAAAACTCACGTACTATATAGTTGGTGTTCATTTGCTTCAGCTTTCTTTCCTATTAATTGTATTTCGGCCAGAAAGAAGTGTGGCCGAAATACAATTAACAGGAA
Source organism: Octopus bimaculoides (assembly GCF_046866305.1). Classification (NCBI taxonomy): domain Eukaryota; kingdom Metazoa; phylum Mollusca; class Cephalopoda; order Octopoda; family Octopodidae; genus Octopus; species Octopus bimaculoides. Next base: position 26,139,179 of record NC_142939.1, read on the forward strand.
AGAAAGATGAAGCAAGTCAACACCGAATCTATAGTGCGTTTGTTTTGTCAATATGACTATCTCTAAAAACAAGAATATGCATATATGTATATATGTATGTAGGTAGGTAGGTAGGTAGGTAGGTAAACTGATATTCCGACAACTCATTTCTGAATACGTATCAGACAACAGATACCAAATGATATCTAGATACCAAATGATACCAAGTATAATGTAATAAAGATGTAATTTTGAAAGTCTTTCAAAAGAGGAAAATAACCGCGCACACCCACCACATACAAGCCCCAACACACATAAACATACACACACGCACACATATGCACTCACATTCACACACTACACACGCACGACACACACAGACATGCACACACGCTCAAATACACAACCCTCACACCACACCCACGCACACGCCACACGCACCACATACACGTAAAAATTCTTTCGAAATTAAATCTTTATCACGTTATAGCTCTTACGAGTTGGTCTATGTGAGTTTCCCTAGAACCGGTATGTATGTACGTGTGCATGAATGTATAGCGGGCTGGTTACAGTTTCCGTCTACCACATCCAGTCACACAGCTTTGGCCAGCCCAAGATTATGGATATATATTTATACATACACACACGCACACACAAACATACATATATCTATCTATCTATCTATCTATCTATCTATCTATCTATCTATCTATCTATCTATCTATCTATCTATCTATCTATCTATTTCTCTCTCTCTCTCTCTCTCTCTATATATATATATATATATATATATGTATATATGTATATATATATATATATACATATATATATATATATATATATACATACAATGGCCCAGCGGTTAGGGCAGCGGACGCGTGGTTGGGGCATCGCGGTTTCGATTCCCAGACCGGGCGTTGTGTGTGGTTATTGAGCGAAAACACCTAAAGCTCCACGAGGCTCCGGCAGGGGGTGCTGGCGGCCCCTGTTGTACTCTTTCGCCCCAACTTTCTCTCACTCACTCTTTCTTACTGTTTCTTGAGTATATGTGTATATATATGTATATACTTTGTTATTAAAGGTGCAAAACCATTTCAAAAATATCACAAAAACTGATGCTTAGAGTTTCCCGTTCCCGTTCATGGAGCACCAGAAAGGGAATGCGAAACTCTGAGTAACAGATTTTGGTGATATTTTTGTAATGTTTTTGCAGCATTTGCAACCGTTTTCCCGGTTTCCATGGCGTATACATACATATAAATATATATATATATATATACATATAAATATATATATATATATATATATATATATATATATATATATATATATATATATATATATATATATATATATGGCGTATATATATATATATATATATATATATATATATATGGCGTATATATATATATATATATATATATATATGTACACGAAGTCTTCCATATAGTTTCTGTTAGAAGTTACGAAGTGTGTAAGATGTAATCAATGCATCTAGCAGAAATTTTTTTTTTTTTTTTAACTTAATCCATGTAATATGAACAACTATGCTCTCGTAAACTCAACAATGTATGATCACGCTTGTAAGGATGCCATGTGCCTCTAGGATCTATCTTTATCCTCAAAGTAACCAGCTGACTTGCCTGGAATAGCGCGTAGTAAACGTGTAGTAACTGAGGATGAAAACCAATTCAGAAGAATCTTAACTTGAATATGAAGTGTTTGAAGTGTCGACGCCTCCTTAGAATGATGTGATCAAACAGCTCTGCCATTCTACCTGTCAACTATTATGTACAAAACGCCAGTCCTTCATCTCGATTATCTACAGCAGGCATTCTGCCTTAGAACAAGAAAATTACATTGGTTAAACAACCTATTTGCCTTCCTCTAGTTACGTCAATGCACATATATGTCTATTTGTCCGTTCAAAGAAACATCACCACGGACATGTTGCATCTATAAAGGCTAACATATAATACAGACCATTATACTTCCTTTCACGAACCGCGTATTCTATTCATTTCCCTACAGAGTAACACACATCAAACACGTATCTATATGTACATACACGAACTGAATATAAAAACACGTGCCAAGATGTTCCCTTTGCAGCTGGAATAGAGATTTGCAATACTAAATGTTTCTGTTTACTTTCATATACCCGACATTAATTATTCATCAGTGAAAGTAAAACAACACACTGTCCAAACACGTATACACGCATTGATGCGCATACAACATGCAAACACACAGCACAAAAACACACCGCTTGCACATGCAAGTACCCGTGGAAACTATACACCCTATTTAGCGGCGCACAAACGC